>NC_133104.1:14942467-15111247 GCF_022965805.1 Primulina eburnea | reverse complement strand
AACGGATGGACAAACTGAAAGTTGTCAATATAACTTTGGGAACACTTTTGCGTGCTATTCTTAAAAAGAACTTGGATTGACATTTCTATGGACTTTATTTTTGGGTTGTTGTGGATAGATTCTCTAAGATGGCACATTTTATAGCTTGTCATAAAACCGACGATGCTTCAAACATTGCGGATTTGTTCTTTAGATTAGTCGCTAGGTTGCATGGCATGCCTAGGACTATTGTTTCTCGTCGCAATGTTAGATTTTTGAGTTACTTTGGAATAATTTATGGGCTAAACTTGGCACAAAATTGTTGTTTTCTACTACTTGTCATCCTCAAACGGATGGACAAACTGAAGTTGTCAATAGAACTTTGGGAACACTTCTGCGTGCTATTCTTAAAAAGAACTTGGATTGACATTTCTCTGGACTTTATTTTGGAGTTGCCTAGGCCTAAGAAGAGGAGGGATTCTATTTTTGTAGTTGTGGATAGATTCTCTAAGATGGCACATTTTATAGCTTGTCATGAAACCGATGATGCTTCAAACATTACGGATTTATTCTTTAGAGAAGTCGCAAGGTTGCATGGCATGCCTAGGACTATTGATTCTGGTCGCGATGTTAAATTCTTGAGTTACTTTTGGAAGACTTTATGGGCTGAACTTGGCACAAAATTGTTGTTTTCTACTACTTGTCATCCTCAAACTGATGGACAAATTGAAGTTGTCAATAAAACTTTGGGAACACCTTTGCGTGCTATTCTTAAAAGAACTGGATTGACATTTCTATGGACTTTAGTTTGGGGTTGCCTAGGCGAAAGAAGAGGAGGGATTCTATTTTTGTAGTTGTGGATAGATTCTCTAAGATGGCACATTTTATAGCTTGTCATGAAACCGATGATGCTTCAAACATTGCGGATTTGTTCTTTAGAGAAGTCGCTAGATTGCTTGGCATGCCTAGGACTATTGTTTCTGGTCGCGATGTTAAATTCTTGAGTTACTTTTGGAATACTTTATGGGCTAAACTTGGCACAAAATTGTTGTTTTCTACTACTTGTCATCCTCAAACGGATGGACAAACTGAAGTTGTCAATAGAACTTTGGGAACACTTTTGCGTGCTATTCTTAAAAAGAACTTGGATTGACATTTCTATGGACTTTATTTTGGGGTTGCCGAGGACTAAGAAGGGGAGGGATTCTATTTTGTTGTTGTGGATAGATTCTCTAAGATGACACATTTTATAGCTTGTCATAAAACCGATGATGCTTCAAACATTGCGGAATTTGTTCTTTAGAGAAGTCGCTAGGTTGCATGGAATGCCTAGGACTATTGTTTCTGGTCGCGATGTTAAATTCTTGAGTTACTTTTGGAATACTTTATGGGCTAAACTTGGCACAAAATTGTTGTTTTCTACTACTTGTCATCCTCAAACGGATGGACAAACTGAAGTTGTCAATAGAACTTTGGGAACACTTTTGCGTGCTATTCTTAAAAAGAACTTGATTGACATTTCTATGGACTTTATTTTGGGGTTGCCTAGGACTAAGAAGGGGAGGGATTCTATTTTTGTTGTTGTGGATAGATTCTCTAAGATGGCACATTTTATAGCTTGTCATAAAACCGATGATGCTTCAAACATTGCGGATTTGTTCTTTAGAGAAGTCGTTAGGTTGCATGGCATGCCTAGGACTATTGTTTCTGGTCGCGATGTTAAATTCTTGAGTTACTTTTGGAATACTTTATGGGCTAAACTTGGCACAAAATTGTTGTTTTCTACTACTTGTCATCCTCAAACGGATGGACAAACTGAAGTTGTCAATAGAACTTTGGGAACACTTTTGCGTGCTATTCTTAAAAAGAACTTGGATTGACATTTCTATGGACTTTATTTTGGGGTTGCCTAGGACTAAGAAGGGGAGGGATTCTATTTTTGTTGTTGTGGATAGATTCTCTAAGATGGCACATTTTATAGCTTGTCATAAAACCGATGATGCTTCAAACATTGCGGATTTTTTCTTTATGAAGAAGTCGTTAAGTTGCATGGCATGCCTAGGACTATTGTTTCTGGTCGCGATGTTAAATTCTTGAGTTACTTTGGAATACTTTATGGGCTAACCTTGGCACAAAATTGGTTGTTTCTACTACTTGTCATCCATCAACGGACTGGACAACTGAAGTGTCAATAGACTTTGGGAACACTTTTGCGTGCTATTCTTAAAAAGACCTGGGATTGACATTTCGATGACTTTATTTTGGGGTTGCCGAGGAAAGGAGGGACTAGAAGGGAGTGAGTGATGATTCTATTTTTGTTGTTGTGGATAGATTCTCTAGGATGACACATTTTATAGCTTGTCATTAAAACCGATGATGCTTCAAACATTGCGGATTTGTTCTTAGAGAAGTCGCTTAGGTTGCATGGCATGCCTAGTGACTATTGTTTCTGTCGCGATGTTAAATTCTTGAGTTACTTTTGGAATACTTTATGGGCTAAACTTGGCACAAAATTGTTGTTTTCTACTACTTGTCATCCTCAAACGGATGGACAAACTGAAGTTGTCAATAGAACTTTGGGAACACTTTTGCGTGCTATTCTTAAAAAGAACTTGGATTGACATTTCTATGGACTTTATTTTGGGGTTGCCTAGGACTAAGAAGGGGAGGGATTCTATTTTTGTTGTTGTGGATAGATTCTCTAAGATGGCACATTTTATAGCTTGTCATAAAACCGATGATGCTTCAAACATTGCGGATTTGTTCTTTAGAGAAGTCGTTAGGTTGCATGGCATGCCTAGGACTATTGTTTCTGGTCGCGATGTTAAATTCTTGAGTTACTTTTGGAAGACTTTATGGGCTAAACTTGGCACAAAATTGTTGTTTTCTACTACTTGTCATCCTCAAACGGATGGACAAACTGAAGTTGTCAATAGAACTTTGGGAACACTTTTGCGTGCTATTCTTAAAAAGAACTTGGATTGACATTTCTATGGACTTTATTTTGGGGTTGCCTAGGACTAAGAAGGGGAGGGATTCTATTTTTGTTGTTGTGGATAGATTCTCTAAGATGGCACATTTTATAGCTTGTCATAAAACCGATGATGCTTCAAACATTGCGGATTTGTTCTTTAGAGAAGTCGTTAGGTTGCATGGCATGCCTAGGACTATTGTTTCTGGTCGCGATGTTAAATTCTTGAGTTACTTTTGGAATACTTTATGGGCTAAACTTGGCACAAAATTGTTGTTTTCTACTACTTGTCATCCTCAAACGGATGGACAAACTGAAGTTGTCAATAGAACTTTGGGAACACTTTTGCGTGCTATTCTTAAAAAGAACTTGGATTGACATTTCTATGGACTTTATTTTGGGGTTGCCTAGGACTAAGAAGGGGAGGGATTCTATTTTTGTTGTTGTGGATAGATTCTCTAAGATGGCACATTTTATAGCTTGTCATAAAACCGATGATGCTTCAAACATTGCGGATTTGTTCTTTAGAGAAGTCGCTAGGTTGCATGGCATGCCTAGGACTATTGTTTCTGGTCGCGATGTTAAATTCTTGAGTTACTTTTGGAAGACTTTATGGGCTAAACTTGGCACAAAATTGTTGTTTTCTACTACTTGTCATCCTCAAACGGATGGACAAACTGAAGTTGTCAATAGAACTTTGGGAACACTTTTGCGTGCTATTCTTAAAAAGAACTTGGATTGACATTTCTATGGACTTTATTTTGGGGTTGCCTAGGACTAAGAAGGGGAGGGATTCTATTTTTGTTGTTGTGGATAGATTCTCTAAGATGGCACATTTTATAGCTTGTCATAAAACCGATGATGCTTCAAACATTGCGGATTTGTTCTTTAGAGAAGTCGCTAGGTTGCATGGCATGCCTAGGACTATTGTTTCTGGTCGCGATGTTAAATTCTTGAGTTACTTTTGGAATACTTTATGGGCTAAACTTGGCACAAAATTGTTGTTTTCTACTACTTGTCATCCTCAAACGGATGGACAAACTGAAGTTGTCAATAGAACTTTGGGAACACTTTTGCGTGCTATTCTTAAAAAGAACTTGGATTGACATTTCTATGGACTTTATTTTGGGGTTGCCTAGGACTAAGAAGGGGAGGGATTCTATTTTTGTTGTTGTGGATAGATTCTCTAAGATGGCACATTTTATAGCTTGTCATAAAACCGATGATGCTTCAAACATTGCGGATTTGTTCTTTAGAGAAGTCGTTAGGTTGCATGGCATGCCTAGGACTATTGTTTCTGGTCGCGATGTTAAATTTTTGAGTTACTTTTGGAATACTTTATGGGCTAAACTTGGCACAAAATTGTTGTTTTCTACTACTTGTCATCCTCAAACGGATGGACAAACTGAAGTTGTCAATAGAACTTTGGGAACACTTTTGCGTGCTATTCTTAAAAAGAACTTGGATTGACATTTCTATGGACTTTATTTTGGGGTTGCCTAGGACTAAGAAGGGGAGGGATTCTATTTTTGTTGTTGTGGATAGATTCTCTAAGATGGCACATTTTATAGATTGTCATAAAACCGATGATGCTTCAAACATTGCGGATTTGTTCTTTAGAGAATTCGCTAGGTTGCATGGTATGCCTAGGACTATTGTTTCTCGTCGCAATGTTAAATTTTTGAGTCACTTTTGGACAAATTTACGGGCTAAACTTGGCACAAAATTGTTGTTTTCTACTACTTGTCATTCTCAAACAGATGGACAAACTGAAGTTGTCAATAAAACTTGGGGAACACTTTTGCGTGCTATTCTTAAAAAGAACTTGGATTGACATTTCTATGGACTTTAGTTTGGGGTTGCCTAGTCCTAAGAAGAGGGATTCTATTTTTGTTGTTGTGGATAGATTCTCTAAGATGGCACATTTTATAGATTGTCATGAAACCGATGATGCTTCAAATATTGCGGATTTGTTCTTTAGAGAAGTCGCTAGGTTGCATGGCATGCTTAGGACTATTGTAATAGCCGAGCCCGGTGTACGGTACGGTTTAAGCTTTATTGTGTTAATTGGGTTTTGTGATTAGATGATTATAGTTGTGTTTTGGGCTATAGTATTATTGGTTATTATTTATTTGAGGTGTTAGTTGGTGTTGATTGTTCGTTTCAGCGTTTCGAATCGATTTTTAGTTGTTTTGTTACTGTTCATTGCCGTGAGTAGAGTGCACCCGCGCTCTTAGATGAGTGCCCCCGCGGTGTACTATTCATGATTTTGGTTTTGGAGGGCCGTGGCATCACCGCACCCGCGGCAGTGCAAGGACCGCACCCGCGGTGAGACCGCACCCGCGGTAATTGTAGCACCGCACCCGCGGTGTTCGTGCATGGGATTTATTTTGGTTGCCGTGAGCTTAGCGCACCCGCGGTGCTTGTGGGACCGCACCCGCGGTGTAAGTATGGGCGAGTTTTTAAGTGACTTTTTGGGAGTTGTTGGCCATACCTACCTTATCTTCTTTCCTCCATTTCCGATTTTCTCTCTTTTGGCAAGGGTTTTCATCCATTTCAATTGCTTCCCACCTTTGATTCTTGGCTTTGTTTCGATTTCCGACTTGAGATCATCGTTCTCCGTGGTATAAGGAAGCTTAGGTAAGTTTTTGGTGCGATTCTAATGAGGTTTCGAGTTAAGGGTTATTTTGGATTTGATGTTTTGATGGTTCTATGGATTATTTAGCATGGACTTTTGGATTTAGTCTTGATATTGGTGTTATTTATGGATTATTGTTGTAGGTGGTGTACCAAGAGTATAGTTGGAGGTGTTCTATTGGTTTGTAAGTGGAATTTCATCCTTTTTGCTCACATGATATTATATGTATTGTGTTTTAAAGGTTTCAAAGCGTTATTCCCTTCCATTGATCCATTGCTATGTATTCGTTTCATTGATTATCTATTGGAGGCATTGTATGTCTCACCATTGTTATAAAGGGAATACAAGATATATTATGAGATTGCGAAACGACGGCCTTAAATGCTATTGAGAATTCAAATGTTTTATTGGATTGATTAATCATAGCCATAGCATTGCATGCAATTAGATGATCATCGACCATAGGCTTCTATCCCCTCACAGTTATCGATTTATATCGATGGGATATTGGCAACCACAGTCACAGATACTATTGATATCAATCCAACCATAGAAAAGAGAAATACCATCGTTTTGCTATCTATTGCCATTGCTATTGCTACAGTTATTGCTACGTTATTCATGTTTCAGAGTCGATGGTATTTATGATTTAAAAGCCATGTTTTACAGTGTATACTATGTATCATTGCTATGTAAGAGTTCCACTTGCTGAGATTTATTCTCATTTCAGTTATTTCGTGTGATGCAGATAAGAGCGACGGACCGGGACGTTGACTGTGGATGGGGGTCATATGCATACGAAGATTGGAAGGATGATTATTTTGTACCATTTTGTAACATGATCACACTAATGATATTTTGTATTTTGTTATGTCATTGGAATGATCATGTTGTTATTTTGTAAACACTTTTATAAAATGTATTTTGAAACTCCTTCCATGTTTGAAAGAAAATTTTAAATTCCGCTGTATTTTAATTGTATCGGGTCAGGGTGTCACATTTAGTGGTATCAGAGCGGTGTTCTTCGGACCAATGCATATGACTTCGTCTACTTTCAACTGTCCGGGTATGTTTTCTTGCATCTATCCATTGTTATATATATTGATTGGTGTCTTGTGAGCAATTGTAGAGTATGCCTCCTAAGCGTAAGGCGGCAGAGGGTGAGGATAGTTCTTCCTCGAGAGTTGTCGACGAGTTCGGCAAGTTGCTTAAGGAGCAGGCTAAGGTGCATAGCGATCAGATTCAGCAGTTGCTCCGATTGCAAGGAGCAGGACAGGGTCGAGGCCAAGTGAGAGGTCAAGTTGCTCAGGCTGTTGGCACTGATGCCGTCTTTTCTTCTTTTAAGAGAATGGATCCACCGGAATTCGCAGGTAGCACCGATCCTCTAGTTGCTGTCGAGTGGGTCAAGGCGCTTGAAGCTATCTTCGATCATCTCCAGTATGAGGACAAAGACAGGATTAGCTGTGCAGTGTTCATGTTGGTTAAGGCTGCCCGCATTTGGTGGAATGCTACGAAAGTTGGAGTTGATGTTGCGACACTGAAGTGGTCAGAGTTCACTGACTTGTTCTACGACAAGTATTTCCCCGACGCACTTCGAGCGAGGAAGGTTACGGAGTTCTTGGAACTTAGACAGGGGAGCTTGGATGTTGGCCAGTATATTCTGAAGTTCGAGGAGGGTTGCCTATTTGCTCCGTATATTGCTTCGAACGACAAGGACAAGGGCGCTCATTTCATTCGAGGCCTTAGAGCGGAGATTCGTCGTGATATCAACATGTCCAAAGCTGTTACTTTCAAGGAGATTGTGTCCAAGGCACTGTTGGCCGAGCAGGACGAGAAGGACATCGCCAGGGAGAGGCAAGAGAGGCACCAGGCCATTGCTCAGAGAGGCCAGGGTTCGAATCAGAGGGGCAGGGATCGTTTCAAGGGCAAGGGCAAGATGGAGCCGAGTTCCAGACCACCGCCAGTTCCATTTGATCCCGAGAAGCCACTGTGTCCAAAGTGTGGTAAGCATCATCGAGGAGAGTGCAGATTGGGCACTCATACTTGTTTTCGTTGTGGCGCGGCGGGTCACGTTGCTAGGAATTGCCCGAGGGGAGATAGCCAAGGGAAGGTGCAGGGTCGTATCTTTGCGATGACCAAGGAAGGTATTAATCGTGATTCTTCATTGATCTCTAGTACTATTTTGATTTCAGGCAGAGTAGCTACTACTTTGATTGATACTGGTGCTACTCATTCTTTTATGTCTGAATTATTTTTGAGATCTTTGGGTATAGTTCCTTCTGTTCTTCCCATTCAGCTTAATGTTGTTTTACCTTCGGGGGATGTCTTGTGCCCGACATCAATTGTCTTTGCGTGCCCTGTTCGTATTGAGGAGCGAGTTGTATTCGCTGATTTGATTGTTATCCCTATGGTTGCCTTCGATGTTATTCTTGGCATGGATTGGCTTTCGACTTACCGTGCAGTTATCGATTGTGTTGCTAAGAAGGTGACTTTTGCAGATGATGGCCAGGGAGGAGCGCTCGCCAGCACAGGTACTTCGCTGGTCCTTCCTTTTATTTCTTGCTTTGAGGCTGAGAGATTGTTGTGTAGAGGTTGCGATGGGTTTCTTGCTTCTATTGTGGATGTTGATAGATTGATTAAGTTGAATGTAGATGATATTGATGTGGTGAGAGAGTTTGCTGATGTGTTTGAGGATGATGTTCCGGGTTTGCCGCCGGATAGAGATGTTGAGTTTGTGATCGATTTAGCTCCAGGTACGGTTCCTATTTCTAAGGCTCCGTACCGGATGGCCCCTACCGAGATGAAGGAGTTGAAGACTCAGTTGCAGGATCTTTTAGACAAGGGCTTTATTCGTCCGAGTTCTTCGCCTTGGGGAGCTCCGGTTCTATTTGTCAAGAAGAAGGATGGTTCTTTGCGACTGTGTATCGACTACAGGGAGCTTAACAAAGTAACTGTCAAGAACAAGTATCCGTTGCCTCGGATAGATGATTTGTTTGATCAGCTCCATGGTGCTACTGTGTTCTCGAAGATTGATCTTCGGTCTGGCTACTATCAGTTGAAGGTTAGGGAGTCTGATATCCCTAAGACAGCTTTCCGGACCAGGTACGGTCACTATGAGTTTCTTGTCATGTCTTTTGGTTTGACCAATGCCCCTTCAGTCTTCATGGATCTGATGAACCGTGTGTTCAAGCCTTATCTGGATAGCTTCGTTATTGTTTTCATCGACGATATCCTGATCTATTCCAAATCCAGAGAGCTTCATGCAGAGCATCTCAGAGTGGTGCTTCAGTTGTTGCGAGAGAAGAGGTTGTTTGCCAAGTTGAAGAAGTGTGAGTTTTGGCTAGATCAGATTTCTTTTCTAGGCCATGTGGTTTCGAGAGATGGCATTGCTGTTGATCCGTTGAAGATAGAGGCGATTCGGAGTTGGCCTATTCCTACCACTGTTTCTGAGGTACGCAGTTTCCTCGGTTTGGCGGGTTACTATCGTCGTTTCATTTCAGGTTTCTCCAAGATTGCCCTGCCATTGTCCAATCTGACGAGGAAGACTGTGAAGTTCGAGTGGTCTATCGATTGCCAGAGTGCATTTCAGGAGTTGAAGGACAGATTGACGACAGCTCCTGTTCTTTCTTTGCCCAGTGGTTCAGAGGATTTTGTGGTCTATACCGATGCGTCGAAGAGAGGCCTTGGTGCAGTGTTGATGCAGCGAGGTAAGGTCATTGCCTATGCGTCTCGCCAGTTGAAGGATTATGAGAAGAATTATCCGACGCACGATTTGGAGCTTGCAGCTGTGGTTTTCGCCCTTAAGATTTGGAGACATTATCTGTATGGCGAAAAGTGTGAGATCTTCACAGACCACAAGAGTTTGAAGTATCTGTTCTCGCAGAAAGAGCTCAATATGCGACAGAGGAGGTGGTTAGAGCTTGTCAAGGATTACGATGTGACGATCAGTTATCACCCAGGGAAGGCGAATGTTGTGGCTGATGCTTTGAGCCGCAAGTCGAGTGCTTCATTGAGTTCTTTGATTCAGAGACCATTGTTGATGGATTTGCAGAGAGAGGAGATTGATCTGGTGATTCCAGGGACCATTGCTCGCTTTTCAGCGTTGGTCATTCGATCTACATTGACGGACAGGATCCGTAGAGAGCAGTCGACTGATGTTCAGTTGGCAGAGTTGAGAGCTAGAGCCGAGGCTAGAGGGAATTCAGAGTTTAGTCTGAATGGTGATGATTTGGTAACTTTCAGAGGCCGCATTTGTGTTCCTTCTGGCGACGATATTCGTAGAGACGTCTTGACAGAGGCTCATACCGCACCTTATTCGATTCATCCAGGCAGTACGAAGATGTATCAGGATCTTCGTCGACTCTACTGGTGGCCAGGTATGAAGAGAGATATTGCTTTGTTCATTTCTCAGTGCCTTACTTGTCAGCAGGTAAAGATTGAGCACCAGAGACCTGCTGGGACATTGCTTTCTTTGCCGATTCCTCAGTGGAAGTGGGAGCATATCACTATGGATTTCGTGACTGGTTTACCCAGGACGCAGAAGGGTTTCAATTCCATTTGGGTTATTGTTGATAGATTGACCAAGTCAGCGCACTTTCTCCCAGTCAAGACGACGTATTCGATGTCTCAGTATGCCGAGGATTACATTGCAGAGATTGTTAGACTTCATGGGGTTCCGGTGTCGATTGTGTCTGATCGTGACCCTAGATTTACCTCAGAGTTCTGGAAGAGTTTGCACAGAGCTATGGGTTCTCGATTAGCTTTCAGTACAGCTTATCATCCTCAGAGCGACGGTCAGTCAGAGAGAGTCATTCAGATTCTGGAGGATATGCTCAGAGCTTGTACTATTGACTATTCTGGTAGCTGGGATTCCAAGTTGCCTCTTGTGGAATTCACGTACAACAATAGCTACCAGGCGACGATTGGCATGGCACCGTATGAGGCACTTTATGGCAGGAAGTGCAGATCTCCTTTGTTTTGGGATGAGGTTGGAGAGAGGAAGATGTTGGGTCCCGAGTTGGTCCAACAGACTGCCGATGTTGTTGCAGTTATCAGAGAGAGGATGAAGACTGCTCAGTCCAGACAGAAGAGCTATGCAGACGTTCGTCGTAGACCTTTGCAGTTCGAGGTTGGCGATCATGTTTTTCTGAAGATAGCACCTCTCAAGGGTGTGATGCGATTTGGCAAGAAGGGCAAGTTGAGCCCTAGATTCATTGGTCCATTCGAGATATTGGACAGAGTGGGTGACCGAGCCTACAGATTAGCCCTACCGCCCGATCTTGACAGAGTCCATAATGTGTTTCACGTATCGATGCTCAGGAAGTATATTGCAGATCCTTCCCATGTTCTTCGCCATGAGCCATTGGACTTGACGCCGAGTCTGACTTACCATGAGATTCCGATTCAGATTCTGGATCGCACAGTTAGAGTTCTGAGGAACAAAGAGATCGGCATCGTTAAAGTCCTTTGGAGGAACCATTTGATTGAGGAGGCTACGTGGGAACCAGAGATTGAGATGAGAGAGAGGTATCCTGAGTTGTTCGTGCCGTGACGTCAATTTCGAGGACGAAATTCCTCTAAGGAGGGGAGATTGTAATAGCCGAGCCCGGTGTACGGTACGGTTTAAGCTTTATTGTGTTAATTGGGTTTTGTGATTAGATGATTATAGTTGTGTTTTGGGCTATAGTATTATTGGTTATTATTTATTTGAGGTGTTAGTTGGTGTTGATTGTTCGTTTCAGCGTTTCGAATCGATTTTTAGTTGTTTTGTTACTGTTCATTGCCGTGAGTAGAGTGCACCCGCGCTCTTAGATGAGTGCCCCCGCGGTGTACTATTCATGATTTTGGTTTTGGAGGGCCGTGGCATCACCGCACCCGCGGCAGTGCAAGGACCGCACCCGCGGTGAGACCGCACCCGCGGTAATTGTAGCACCGCACCCGCGGTGTTCGTGCATGGGATTTATTTTGGTTGCCGTGAGCTTAGCGCACCCGCGGTGCTTGTGGGACCGCACCCGCGGTGTAAGTATGGGCGAGTTTTTAAGTGACTTTTTGGGAGTTGTTGGCCATACCTACCTTATCTTCTTTCCTCCATTTCCGATTTTCTCTCTTTTGGCAAGGGTTTTCATCCATTTCAATTGCTTCCCACCTTTGATTCTTGGCTTTGTTTCGATTTCCGACTTGAGATCATCGTTCTCCGTGGTATAAGGAAGCTTAGGTAAGTTTTTGGTGCGATTCTAATGAGGTTTCGAGTTAAGGGTTATTTTGGATTTGATGTTTTGATGGTTCTATGGATTATTTAGCATGGACTTTTGGATTTAGTCTTGATATTGGTGTTATTTATGGATTATTGTTGTAGGTGGTGTACCAAGAGTATAGTTGGAGGTGTTCTATTGGTTTGTAAGTGGAATTTCATCCTTTTTGCTCACATGATATTATATGTATTGTGTTTTAAAGGTTTCAAAGCGTTATTCCCTTCCATTGATCCATTGCTATGTATTCGTTTCATTGATTATCTATTGGAGGCATTGTATGTCTCACCATTGTTATAAAGGGAATACAAGATATATTATGAGATTGCGAAACGACGGCCTTAAATGCTATTGAGAATTCAAATGTTTTATTGGATTGATTAATCATAGCCATAGCATTGCATGCAATTAGATGATCATCGACCATAGGCTTTTATCCCCTCACAGTTATCGATTTATATCGATGGGATATTGGCAACCACAGTCACAGATACTATTGATATCAATCCAACCATAGAAAAGAGAAATACCATCGTTTTGCTATCTATTGCCATTGCTATTGCTACAGTTATTGCTACGTTATTCATGTTTCAGAGTCGATGGTATTTATGATTTAAAAGCCATGTTTTACAGTGTATACTATGTATCATTGCTATGTAAGAGTTCCACTTGCTGAGATTTATTCTCATTTCAGTTATTTCGTGTGATGCAGATAAGAGCGACGGACCGGGACGTTGACTGTGGATGGGGGTCATATGCATACGAAGATTGGAAGGATGATTATTTTGTACCATTTTGTAACATGATCACACTAATGATATTTTGTATTTTGTTATGTCATTGGAATGATCATGTTGTTATTTTGTAAACACTTTTATAAAATGTATTTTGAAACTCCTTCCATGTTTGAAAGAAAATTTTAAATTCCGCTGTATTTTAATTGTATCGGGTCAGGGTGTCACAACTATTGTTTCTCGTCGCAATGTTAATTTTTTAAGTTACTTTTGGAATAATTTATGGGCTAAACTTGGCACAAAATTGTTGGTTTCTACTACTTGTCATCCTCAAACGGATGGACAAACTGAAGTTGTCAATAGAACTTTAGGAACACTTTTGCGTGCTATTCTTAAAAAGAACTTGGATTGACATTTCTATGGACTTTATTTTGGGGTTGTTGTGGATAGATTCTCTAAGATGGCACATTTTATAGCTTGTCATAAAACCGATGATGCTTCAAACATTGCGGATTTGTTCTTTAGAGAAGTCGCTAGGTTGCATGGCATGCCTAGGACTATTGTTTCTCGTCGCAATGTTAGATTTTTGAGTTACTTTTGGAATAATTTATGGGCTGAACTTGGCACAAAATTGTTGTTTTCTACTACTTGTCATTCTCAAACAGATGGACAAACTGAAGTTGTCAATAAAACTTTGGGAACACTTTTGCGTGCTATTCTTAAAAAGAACTTGGATTGACATTTCTATGGACTTTAGTTTGGGGTTGCCTAGGCCTAAGAAGAGGAGGGATTCTATTTTTGTAGTTGTGGATAGATTCTCTAAGATGGCACATTTTATAGTTTGTCATGAAACCGATGATGCTTCAAACTTTGCGGATTTGTTCTTTAGAGAATTCGCTAGGTTGCATGGTATGCCTAGGACTATTGTTTCTCGTCGCAATGTTAAATTTTTGAGTTACTTTTGGAAGACTTTATGGGCTGAACTTGGCACAAAATTGTTGTTTTCTACTACTTGTCATCCTCAAACGGATGGACAAACTGAAGTTGTAAATATAACTTTGGGAACACTTTTGCGTGCTATTCTTAAAAAGAACTTGGATTGACATTTCTATGGACTTTATTTTGGGGTTGTTGTGGATAGATTCTCTAAGATGGCACATTTTATAGCTTGTCATAAAACCGAAAATGCTTCAAACATTATGGATTTGTTCTTTAGAGAAGTCGCTAGGTTGAATGGCATGCCTAGGACTATTGTTTCTCGTCGCAATGTTAGATTTTTGAGTTACTTTTGGAATAATTTATGGGCTAAACTTGGCAAAAAATTGTTGTTTTCTCTTACTTGTCATCCTCAAACGGATGGACAAACTGAAGTTGTCAATAGAACTTTGGGAACACTTTTGCGTGCTATTTTTAAAAAGAACTTGGATTGACATGTCTTTGGACATTATTTTGGAGTTGCCTAGGCCTAAGAAGAGGAGGGATTCTATTTTTGTAGTTGTGGATAGATTCTCTAAGATGGCACATTTTATAGCTTGTCATGAAACCGATGATGCTTCAAACATTACGGATTTGTTCTTTAGAGAAGTCGCTAGGTTGCATGGCATGCCTAGGACTTTATTTTGGGGTTGTTGTGGATAGATTCTCTAAGATGGCACATTTTATAGCTTGTCATAAAACCGATGATGCTTCAAACATTGCGGATTTGTTCTTTAGATTAGTCGCTAGGTTGCATGGCATGCCTAGGACTATTGTTTCTCGTCGCAATGTTACATTTTTGAGTTACTTTTGGAATAATTTATGGGCTAAACTTGGCACAAAATTGTTGTTTTCTACTACTTGTCATCCTCAAACGGATGGACAAACTGAAGCTGTCAATAGAACTTTGGGAACACTTTTGCGTGCTATTCTTAAAAAGAACTTGGATTGACATTTCTATGGACTTTATTTTGGGGTTGCCTAGGACTAAGAAGGAGATGTATTCTATTTTTGTTGTTGTGGATAGATTCTCTAAGATGGCACATTTTATAGCTTGTCATAAAACCGATGATGCTTCAAACATTGCGGATTTGTTCTTTAGAGAAGTCGCTAGGTTGCTTGGCATGTCTAGGACTATTGTTTCTGGTCGCGATGTTAAATTCTTGAGTTACTTTTGGAAGACTTTATGGGCTGAACTTGGCACAAAATTGTTGTTTTCTACTACTTGTCATCCTCAAACGGATGTACAAACTGAAGTTGTCAATATAACTTTAGGAACACTTTTGCGTGCTATTCTTAAAAAGAACTTGGATTGACATTTCTATGGACTTTAGTTTGGGGTTGCCTAGGCCTAAGAAGAGGAGGGATTCTATTTTTGTAGTTGTGGATAGATTCTCTAAGATGGCACATTTTATAGATTGTCATGAAACCGATGATGCTTCAAATATTGCGGATTTGTTCTTTAGAGAAGTCGCTAGGTTGCATGGCATGCCTAGGACTATTGTTTCTCGTCGCAATGTTAAATTTTTGAGTTACTTCTGGAAGACTTTATGGGCTGAACTTGGCACAAAATTGTTGTTTTCTACTACTTGTCATCCTCAAACGGATGGACAAACTGAAGTTGTAAATATAACTTTGGGAACACTTTTGCGTGCTATTCTTAAAAAGAACTTGGATTGACATTTCTATGGACTTTATTTTGGGGTTGTTGTGGATAGATTCTCTAAGATGGCACATTTTATAGCTTGTCATAAAACCGATGATGCTTCAAACATTATGGATTTGTTCTTTAGAGAAGTCGCTAGGTTGAATGGCATGCCTAGGACTATTGTTTCTCGTCGCAATGTTAGATTTTGAGTTACTTTTGGAATAATTTATGGGCTAAACTTGGCACAAAATTGTTGTTTTCTACTTACTTGTCATCCTCAAACGGATGGACAAACTGAAGTTGTCAATAGAACTTTGGGAACACTTTTGCGTGCTATTCTTAAAAAGAACTTGGATTGACATTTCTATGGACTTTATTTTGGGGTTGCCTAGGACTAAGAAGGGGAGGGATTCTATTTTTGTTGTTGTGGATAGATTCTCTAAGATGGCACATTTTATAGCTTGTCATAAAACCGATGATGCTTCAAACATTGCGGATTTGTTCTTTAGAGAAGTCGTTAGGTTGCATGGCATGCCTAGGACTATTGTTTCTGGTCGCGATGTTAAATTCTTGAGTTACTTTTGGAATACTTTATGGGCTAAACTTGGCACAAAATTGTTGTTTTCTACTACTTGTCATCCTCAAACGGATGGACAAACTGAAGTTGTCAATAGAACTTTGGGAACACTTTTGCGTGCTATTCTTAAAAAGAACTTGGATTGACATTTCTATGGACTTTATTTTGGGGTTGCCTAGGACTAAGAAGGGAGGGATTCTATTTTTGTTGTTGTGGATAGATTCTCTAAGATGGCACATTTTATAGCTTGTCATAAAACCGATGATGCTTCAAACATTGCGGATTTGTTCTTTAGAGAAGTCGTTAGGTTGCATGGCATGCCTAGGACTATTGTTTCTGGTCGCGATGTTAAATTCTTGAGTTACTTTTGGAAGACTTTATGGGCTAAACTTGGCACAAAATTGTTGTTTTCTACTACTTGTCATCCTCAAACGGATGGACAAACTGAAGTTGTCAATAGAACTTTGGGAACACTTTTGCGTGCTATTCTTAAAAAGAACTTGGATTGACATTTCTATGGACTTTATTTGGGGTTGCCTAGGACTAAGAAGGGGAGGGATTCTATTTTTGTTGTGTGGATAGATTCTCTAAGATGGCACATTTTATAGCTTGTCATAAAACCGATGATGCTTCAAACATTGCGGATTTGTTCTTTAGAGAAGTCGCTAGGTTGCGTGGCATGCCTAGGACTATTGTTTCTCGTCGCAATGTTAGATTTTTGAGTTACTTTTGGAATACTTTATGGGCTAAACTTGGCACAAAATTGTTGTTTTCTACTACTTGTCATCCTCAAACGGATGGACAAACTGAAGTTGTCAATAGAACTTTGGGAACACTTTTGCGTGCTATTCTTAAAAAGAACTTGGATTGACATTTCTATGGACTTTATTTTGGAGTTGCCTAGGCCTAAGAAGAGGAGGGATTCTATTTTTGCAGTTGTGGATAGATTCTCTAAGATGGCACATTTTATAGCTTGTCATGAAACCGATGATGCTTCAAACATTACGGATTTGTTCTTTAGAGAAGTCGTTAGGTTGCATGGCATGCCTAGGACTATTGTTTCTCGTCGCAATGTTAAATTTTTGAGTTACTTTTGGAAGACTTTATGGGCTGAACTTGGCACAAAATTGTTGTTTTCTACTACGTGTCATACTCAAACGGATGGACAAACTGAAGTTGTCAATGGAACTTTGGGAACACCTTTGCGTGCTATTCTTAAAAAGAACTTGGATTGACAATTCTATGGACTTTATTTTGGGGTTGCGTAGGACTAAGAAGGGGAGGGATTCTATTTTTGTTGTTGTGGATAGATTCTCTAAGATGGCACATTTTATAGCTTGTCATAAAACCGATGATGCTTCAAACATTATGGATTTGTTCTTTAGAGAAGTCGCTAGGTTGAATGGCATGCCTAGGACTATTGTTTCTCGTCGCAATGTTAGATTTTTGAGTTACTTTTGGAATAATTTATGGGCTAAACTTGGCACAAAATTGTTGTTTTCTACTACTTGTCATCCTCAAACGGATGGACAAACTGAAGTTGTCAATAGAACTTTGGGAACACTTTTGCGTGCTATTCTTAAAAAGAACTTGGATTGACATGTCTTTGGACATTATTTTGGAGTTGCCTAGGCCTAAGAAGAGGAGGGATTCTATTTTTGTAGTTGTGGATAGATTCTCTAAGATGGCACATTTTATAGCTTGTCATGAAACCGATGATGCTTCAAACATTACGGATTTGTTCTTTAGAGAAGTCGCTAGGTTGCATGGCATGCCTAGGACTTTATTTTGGGGTTGTTGTGGATAGATTCTCTAAGATGGCACATTTTATAGCTTGTCATAAAACCGATGATGCTTCAAACATTGCGGATTTGTTCTTTAGATTAGTCGCTAGGTTGCATGGCATGCCTAGGACTATTGTTTCTCGTCGCAATGTTACATTTTTGAGTTACTTTTGGAATAATTTATGGGCTAAACTTGGCACAAAATTGTTGTTTTCTACTACTTGTCATCCTCAAACGGATGGACAAACTGAAGCTGTCAATAGAACTTTGGGAACACTTTTGCGTGCTATTCTTAAAAAGAACTTGGATTGACATTTCTATGGACTTTATTTTGGGGTTGCCTAGGACTAAGAAGGAGATGTATTCTATTTTTGTTGTTGTGGATAGATTCTCTAAGATGTCACATTTTATAGCTTGTCATAAAACCGATGATGCTTCAAACATTGCGGATTTGTTCTTTAGAGAAGTCGCTAGGTTGCTTGGCATGTCTAGGACTATTGTTTCTGGTCGCGATGTTAAATTCTTGAGTTACTTTTGGAAGACTTTATGGGCTGAACTTGGCACAAAATTGTTGTTTTCTACTACTTGTCATCCTCAAACGGATGGACAAACTGAAGTTGTCAATATAACTTTGGGAACACTTTTGCGTGCTATTCTTAAAAAGAACTTGGATTGACATTTCTATGGACTTTATTTTGGGGTTGTTGTGGATAGATTCTCTAAGATGGCACATTTTATAGCTTGTCATAAAACCGATGATGCTTCAAACATTGCGGATTTGTTCTTTAGAGAAGTCGCTAGGTTGCGTGGCATGCCTAGGACTATTGTTTCTCGTCGCAATGTTAGATTTTTGAGTTACTTTTGGAATAATTTATGGGCTAAACTTGGCACAAAATTGTTGTTTTCTACTACTTGTCATCCTCAAACGGATGGACAAACTGAAGTTGTCAATAGAACTTTGGGAACACTTCTGCGTGCTATTCTTAAAAAGAACTTGGATTGACATTTCTCTGGACTTTATTTTGGAGTTGCCTAGGCCTTAGAAGAGGAGGGATTCTATTTTTGTAGTTGTGGATAGATTCTCTAAGATGGCACATTTTATAGCTTGTCATGAAACCGATGATGCTTCAAACATTACGGATTTGTTCTTTAGAGAAGTCGCTAGGTTGCATGGCATGCCTAGGACTATTGTTTCTCGTCGCAATGTTAAATTTTTGAGTTACTTTTGGAAGACTTTATGGGCTGAACTTGGCACAAAATTGTTGTTTTCTACTACTTGTCATACTCAAACGGATGGACAAACTGAAGTTGTCAATAGGAACTTTGGGAACACCTTTGCGTGCTATTCTTAAAAAGAACTTGGATTGACAATTCTATGGACTTTATTTTGGGGTTGCGTAGGACTAAGAAGGGGAGGGATTCTATTTTTGTTGTTGTGGATAGATTCTCTAAGATGGCACATTTTATAGCTTGTCATAAAACCGATGATGCTTCAAAAATTGCGGATTTGTTCTTTAGAGAAGTCGCTAGGTTGCTTGGCATGCCTAGGACTATTGTTTCTGGTGTCGATGTTAAATTCTTGAGTTACTTTTGGAATACTTTATGGGCTGAACTTGGCGCAAAATTGCTGTTTTCTACTACTTGTCATCCTCAAACGGATGGACAAACTGAAGTTGTCAATATAACTTTGGGAACACTTTTGCGTGCTATTCTTAAAAAGAACTTGGATTGACATTTCTATGGACTTTATTTTGGGAAGGGATTATTTTGTTGTGGATAGATTCTCTAAGATGGCACATTTTATAGCTTGTCATAAAACCGATGATGCTTCAAACATTGCGGATTTGTTCTTTAGAGAAGTCGCTAGGTTGCATGTCATGCCTAGGACTATTGTTTCTCGTCGCAATGTTAGATTTTTGAGTTACTTTTGTATTAATTTATGGGCTAAACTTGGCACAAAATTGTTGTTTTCTACTACTTGTCATCCTCAAACGGATGGACAAACTGAAGTTGTCAATAAAACTTTGGGAACACTTTTGCGTGCTATTCTTAAAAAGAACTGGGATTGACATTTCTATGGACTTTATTTTGGGGTTGCCTAGGACAAAGAAGTGGAGGGATTCTATTTTTGTTGTTGTGGATAGATTCTCTAAAATGGCACATTTTATAGCTTGTCATAAAACCGATGATGCTTCAAACATTGCGGATTTGTTCTTTAGAGAATTCACTAGGTTGCATGGTATGCCTAGGACTATTGTTTCTCGTCGCAATGTTAAATTTTTGAGTCACTTTTGGACAAATTTACGGGCTAAACTTGGCACAAAATTGTTGTTTTATACTACTTGTCATTCTCAAACAGATGGACAAACTGAAGTTGTCAATAGAACTTTGGGAACACTTTTGCGTGCTATTCTTAAAAAGAACTTGGATTGACATTTCTATGGACTTTATTTTGGGGTTGCCTAGGACTAAGAAGGGGAGGGATTCTATTTTTGTTGTTGTGGATAGATTCTCTAAGATGGCACATTTTATAGCTTGTCATAAAACCGATGATGCTTCAAACATTGCGGATTTGTTCTTTAGAGAAGTCGTTAGGTTGCATGGCATGCCTAGGACTATTGTTTCTGGTCGCGATGTTAAATTCTTGAGTTACTTTTGGAAGACTTTATGGGCTAAACTTGGCACAAAATTGTTGTTTTCTACTACTTGTCATCCTCAAACGGATGGACAAACTGAAGTTGTCAATAGAACTTTGGGAACACTTTTGCGTGCTATTCTTAAAAAGAACTTGGATTGACATTTCTATGGACTTTATTTTGGGGTTGCCTAGGACTAAGAAGGGGAGGGATTCTATTTTTGTTGTTGTGGATAGATTCTCTAAGATGGCACATTTTATAGCTTGTCATAAAACCGATGATGCTTCAAACATTGCAGATTTGTTCTTTAGAGAAGTCGCTAGGTTGCATGGCATGCCTAGGACTATTGTTTCTCGTCGCAATGTTAGATTTTTGAGTTACTTTTGTTATAATTTATGGGCTAAACTTGGCACAAAATTGTTGTTTTCTACTACTTGTCATTCTCAAACAGATGGACAAACTGAAGTTGTCAATAAAACTTTGGGAACACTTTTGCGTGCTATTCTTAAAAAGAACTTGGATTGACATTTCTATGGACTTTAGTTTGGGGTTGCCTAGGCCTAAGAAGAGGAGGGATTCTATTTTTGTAGTTGTGGATAGATTTTCTAAGATGGCACATTTTATAGTTTGTCATGAAACCGATGATGCTTCAAACATTGCGGATTTGTTCTTTAGAGAATTCGCTAGGTTGCATGGTATGCCTAGGACTATTGTTTCTCGTCGCAATGTTAAATTTTTTAGTCACTTTGGACAAATTACGGGCTAAACTTGGCACAAAATTGTTGTTTTCTACTACTTGTCATCTCAACGAGATGGACAAACTGAAGTTGTCAATAAAAATTTGGGAACACTTTTGCGTGCTATTCTTAAAAAGAACTTGGATTGACATTTCTATGGACTTTAGTTTGGGGTTGCCTAGTCCTAAGAAGAGGTAGGGATTCTATTTTTGTAGTTGTGGATAGATTCTCTAAGATGGCACATTTTATAGATGTCTCAAAACCGATGATGCTTCAAACATGGCGGATTTGTTCTTTAGAGAAGTCGCTGGTCATGGCATGCTAGACATTGTGGGATTTTTTCTTTAGAGAAGTCGCTAGTTGCATGGCATGCCTAGGACTATTGTTTCTGGTCGCGATGTTAAATTTTTGAGTTACTTTTGGAATAATTTATGGGCTAAACTTGGCACAAAATTGTTGTTTTCTACTACTTGTCATCCTCAAACGGATGGACAAACTGAAGTTGTCAATAGAACTTTGGGAACACTTTTGCGTGCTATTCTTAAAAAGAACTTGGATTGACATTTCTATGGACTTTATTTTGGGGTTGCCTAGGACTAAGAAGGAGATGTATTCTATTTTTGTTGTTGTGGATAGATTCTCTAAGATGGCACATTTTATAGCTTGTCATAAAACCGATGATACTTCAAACATTGCGGATTTGATCTTTAGAGAAGTCGCTAGGTTGCTTGGCATGTCTAGGACTATTGTTTCTGGTCGCGATGTTAAATTCTTGAGTTACTTTTGGAAGACTTTATGGGCTGAACTTGGCACAAAATTGTTGTTTTCTACTACTTGTCATCCTCAAACGGATGGACAAACTGAAGTTGTCAATATAACTTTGGGAACACTTTTGCGTGCTATTCTTAAAAAGAACTTGGATTGACATTTCTATGGACTTTATTTTGGGGTTGCCTAGGACTAAGAAGGGGAGGGATTCTATTTTTGTTGTTGTGGATAGATTCTCTAAGATGGCACATTTTATAGCTTGTCATAAAACCGATGATGCTTCAAACATTGCGGATTTGTTCTTTAGAGAAGTCGCTAGGTTGCATGGCATGCCTAGGACTATTGTTTCTGGTCGCGATGTTAAATTTTTGAGTTACTTTTGGAATACTTTATGGGCTAAACTTGGCACAAAATTGTTGTTTTCTACTACTTGTCATCCTCAAACGGATGGACAAACTGAAGTTGTCAATAGAACTTTGGGAACACTTTTGCGTGCTATTCTTAAAAAGAACTTGGATTGACATTTCTATGGACTTTATTTTGGGGTTGCCTAGGCCTAAGAAGAGGAGGGATTCTATTTTTGTTGTTGTGGATAGATTCTCTAAGATGGCACATTTTATAGCTTGTCATAAAACCGATGATGCTTCAAACATTACGGATTTGTTCTTTAGAGAAGTCGCTAGGTTGCATGGCATGCCTAGGACTATTGTTTCTCGTCGCAATGTTAAATTTTTGAGTTACTTTTGGAAGACTTTATGGGCTGAACTTGGCACAAAATTGTTGTTTTCTACTACTTGTCATCCTCAAACGGATGGACAAACTGAAGTTGTCAATGGAACTTTGGGAACACCTTTGCGTGCTATTCTTAAAAAGAACTTGGATTGACAATTCTATGGACTTTATTTTGGGGTTGCGTAGGACTAAGAAGGGGAGGGATTCTATTTTTGTTGTTGTGGATAGATTCTCTAAGATGGCACATTTTATAGCTTGTCATAAAACCGATGATGCTTCAAAAATTGCGGATTTGTTCTTTAGAGAAGTCGCTAGGTTGCTTGGCATGCCTAGGACTATTGTTTCTGGTGTCGATGTTAAATTCTTGAGTTATTTTTGGAATACTTTATGGGCTGAACTTGGCGCAAAATTGTTGTTTTCTACTACTTGTCATCCTCAAACGGATGGACAAACTGAAGTTGTCAATAGAACTTTGGGAACACTTTTGCGTGCTATTCTTAAAAAGAACTTGGATTGACATTTCTATGGACTTTATTTTGGGGTTGCCTAGGACTAAGAAGGGGAGGGATTCTATTTTTGTTGTTGTGGATAGATTCTCTAAGATGGCACATTTTATAGCTTGTCATAAAACCGATGATGCTTCAAACATTGCGGATTTGTTCTTTAGAGAAGTCGCTAGGTTGCATGGCATGCCTAGGACTATTGTTTCTGTCGCGATGTTAAATTTTGAGTTACTTTTGGAATACTTTATGGGCTAAACTTGGCACAAAATTGTTGTTTTCTACTACTTGTCATCCTCAAACGGATGGACAAACTGAAGTTGTCAATAGAACTTTGGGAACACTTTTGCGTGCTATTCTTAAAAAGAACTTGGATTGACATTTCTATGGACTTTATTTTGGGGTTGCCTAGGCCTAAGAAGAGGAGGGATTCTATTTTTGTAGTTGTGGATAGATTCTCTAAGATGGCACATTTTATAGCTTGTCATGAAACCGATGATGCTTCAAACATTGCGGATTTGTTCTTTAGAGAATTCGCTAGGTTGCATGGTATGCCTAGGACTATTGTTTCTCGTCGCAATGTTAAATTTTTGAGTCACTTTTGGACAAATTTACGGGCTAAACTTGGCACAAAATTGTTGTTTTCTACTACTTGTCATTCTCAAACAGATGGACAAACTGAAGTTGTCAATAAAACTTTGGGAACACTTTTGCGTGCTATTCTTAAAAAGAACTTGGATTGACATTTCTATGGACTTTAGTTTGGGGTTGCCTAGGACTAAGAAGGGGAGGGATTCTATTTTTGTTGTTGTGGATATATTCTCTAAGATGGCACATTTTATAGCTTGTCATAAAACCGATGATGCTTCAAACATCGTGGATTTGTTCTTTAGAGAAGTCGCTAGGACTATTGTTTCTCGTCGCAATGTTAATTTTTTAAGTTACTTTTGGAATAATTTATGGGCTAAACTTGGCACAAAATTGTTGGTTTCTACTACTTGTCATCCTCAAACGGATGGACAAACTGAAGTTGTCAATAGAACTTTGGGAACACTTTTTCGTGCTATTCTTAAAAGGAACTTGGATTGACATTTCTATGGACTTTAGTTTGGGGTTGCCTAGGCCTAAGAAGAGGAGGGATTCTATTTTTGTTATTGTGGATAGATTTTCTAAGATGGCACATTTTATAGCTTGTCATAAAAGCGATGATGCTTCAAACATTGCGGATTTGTTCTTTAGAGAAGTCGTTAGGTTGTATGGCATGCCTAGGACTATTGATTCTGGTCGCGATGTTAAATTCTTGAGTTACTTTTGGAAAACTTTATGGGCTAAACTTGGCACAAATTGTTGTTTTCTACTACTTGTCATCCTCAAACAGATGGACAAACTGAAGTTGTCCATAGAACTTTGGGAACACTTTTGCGTGCTATTCTTAAAAGGAACATGGATTGACATTTCTATGGACTTTAGTTTGGGGTTACCTAGGCCTAAGAAGAGGAGGGATTCTATTTTAGTTGTTGTGGATAGATTCTCTAATATGGCACTTTTTATAGCTTGTCATAAAACCGAAGATGCTTCAAACATTGCGGATTTGTTCTTTAGAGAAGTCGCTAGGTTGCATGGCATGCCTGGGACAATTGTTTCTCGTCGCAATGTTAAATTTTTGAGTCACTTTTGGACAAATTTACGGGCTAAAATTGGCACAAAATTGTTGTTTTCTACTACTTGTCATCCTCAAACGGATGGAAAAACTGAAGTTGTCAATGGAACTTTGGGAACACCTTTGCGTGCTATTCTTAAAAAGAACTTGGATTGACAATTCTATGGACTTTATTTTGGGGTTGCCTAGGACTATGAATGGGAGGGATTCTATTTTTGTTGTTGTGGATATATTCTATAAGATGACACATTTTATAGCTTGTCATAAAACCGATGATGCTTCAAACATTGCGGATTTGTTCTTTAGAGAAGTCGTTAGGTTGTATGGCATGCCTAGGACTATTGATTCTGGTCGCGATGTTAAATTCTTGAGTTACTTTTGGAAGACTTTATGGGCTAAACTTGGCACAAAATTGTTGTTTTCTACTACTTGTCATCCTCAAACCGATGGACAAACTGAAGTTGTCCATAGAACTTTGGGAACACTTTTGCGTGCTATTCTTAAAAAGAACTTGGATTGACATTTCTATGGACTTTAGTTTGGGGTTACCTAGGCCTAAGAAGAGGAGGGATTCTATTTTAGTTGTTGTGGATAGATTCTCTAATATGGCACTTTTTATAGCTTTCCATAAAACCGATGATGCTTCAAACATTGCGGATTTGTTCTTTAGAGAAGTCTCTAGGTTGCATGGCATGCCTAGGACTATTGTTTCTCGTCGCAATGTTAATTTTTTAAGTTACTTTTGGATTAATTTATGGGCTAAACTTGGCACAAAATTGTTGGTTTCTACTACTTGTCATCCTCAAACGGATGGACAAACTGAAGATGTCAATAGAACTTTGGGAACACTTTTGCGTGCTATTCTTAAAAAGAACTTGGATTGACATTTCTATGGACTTTATTTTGGGGTTGTTGTGGATAGATTCTCTAAGATGGCACATTTTATAGCTTGTCATAAAACCGATGATGCTTCAAACATTGCGGATTTGTTCTTTAGCGAAGTCGCTAGGTTGCATGGCATGCCTAGGACTATTGTTTCTCGTCGCAATGTTAGATTTTCGAGTTACTTTTGTAATAATTTATGGGCTAAACTCTGCACAAAATTGTTGTTTTCTACTACTTGTCATTCTCAAACAGATGGACAAACTGAAGTTGTCAATAAAACTTTGGGAACACTTTTGCGTGCTATTCTTAAAAAGAACTTGGATTGACATTTCTATGGACTTTAGTTTGGGGTTGCCTAGGCCTAAGAAGAGGAGGGATTCTATTTTTGTAGTTGTGGATAGATTCTCTAAGATGGCACATTTTATAGCTTGTCATGAAACCGATGATGCTTCAAACATTGCGGATTTGTTCTTTAGAGAATTCGCTAGGTTGCATGGTATGCCTAGGACTATTGTTTCTCGTCGCAATGTTAAATTTTTGAGTCACTTTTGGACAAATTTACGGGCTAAACTTGGCACAAAATTGTTGTTTTCTACTACTTGTCATTCTCAAACAGATGGACAAACTGAAGTTGTCAATAAAACTTTGGGAACACTTTTGCGTGCTTTTCTTAAAAAGAACTTGGATTGACATTTCTATGGACTTTAGTTTGGGGTTGCCTAGGACTAAGAAGGGGAGGGATTCTATTTTTGTTGTTGTGGATATATTCTCTAAGATGTCACATTTTATAGCTTGTCATAAAACCGATGATGCTTCAAACATTGCGGATTTGTTTTTTAGAGAAGTCGCTAGGTTGCATGGCATGCCTAGGACTATTGTTTCTCGTCGCAATGTTAATTTTTTAAGTTACTTTTTGAATAATTTATGGGCTAAACTTGGCACAAAATTGTTGGTTTCTACTATTTGTCATCCTCAAACGGATGGACAAACTGAAGTTGTCAATAGAACTTTGGGAACACTTTTTCGTGCTATTCTTAAAAGGAACTTGGATTGACATTTCTATGGACTTTAGTTAAGGGTTGCCTAGGCCTAGGAAGAGTTGGGATTCTATTTTTGTTATTGTGGATAGATTTTCTAAGATGGCACATTTTATAGCTTGTCATAAAAGCGATGATGCTTCAAACATTGCGGATTTGTTCTTTAGAGAAGTCGTTAGGTTGTATGGCATGCCTAGGACTATTGATTCTGGTCGCGATGTTAAATTCTTGAGTTACTTTTGGAAGACTTTATGGGCTAAACTAGACACAAAATTGTTGTTTTCTACTACTTGTCATCCTCAAACAGATGGACAAACTGAAGTTGTCCATAGAACTTTGGGAACACTTTTGCGTGCTATTCTTAAAAGGAACTTGGATTGACATTTCTATGGACTTTAGTTTGGGGTTACCTAGGCCTAAGAAGAGGAGGGATTCTATTTTAGTTGTTGTGGATAGATTCTCTAATATGGCACTTTTTATAGCTTGTCATAAAACCGAAGATGCTTCAAACATTGCGGATTTGTTCTTTAGAGAAGTCGCTAGGTTGCATGGCATGCCTGGGACAATTGTTTCTCGTCGCAATGTTAAATTTTTGAGTCACTTTTGGACAAATTTACGGGCTAAAATTGGCACAAAATTGTTGTTTTCTACTACTTGTCATCCTCAAACGGATGGAAAAACTGAAGTTGTCAATGGAACTTTGGGAACACCTTTGCGTGCTATTCTTAAAAAGAACTTGGATTGACAATTCTATGGACTTTATTTTGGGGTTGCCTAGGACTATGAAGGGGAGGGATTCTATTTTTGTTGTTGTGGATATATTCTATAAGATGACACATTTTATAGCTTGTCATAAAACCGATGATGCTTCAAACATTGCGGATTTGTTCTTTAGAGAAGTCGTTAGGTTGTATGGCATGCCTAGGACTATTGATTCTGGTCGCGATGTTAAATTCTTGAGTTACTTTTGGAAGACTTTATGGGCTAAACTTGGCACAAAATTGTTGTTTTCTACTACTTGTCATCCTCAAACCGATGGACAAACTGAAGTTGTCCATAGAACTTTGGGAACACTTTTGCGTGCTATTCTTAAAAGGAACTTGGATTGACATTTCTATGGACTTTAGTTTGGGGTTACCTAGGCCTAAGAAGAGGAGGGATTCTATTTTAGTTGTTGTGGATAGATTCTCTAATATGGCACTTTTTATAGCTTTC
The DNA here is from genome assembly GCF_022965805.1 of Primulina eburnea. Taxonomy (NCBI): domain Eukaryota; kingdom Viridiplantae; phylum Streptophyta; class Magnoliopsida; order Lamiales; family Gesneriaceae; genus Primulina; species Primulina eburnea. The sequence continues at coordinate 15,083,523 of NC_133104.1, read as the reverse complement.
CATAAAACCGATGATGCTTCAAACATTGCGGATTTGTTCTTTAGAGAAGTCTCTAGGTTGCATGGCATGCCTAGGACTATTGTTTCTCGTCGCAATGTTAATTTTTTAAGTTACTTTTGGATTAATTTATGGGCTAAACTTGGCACAAAATTGTTGGTTTCTACTACTTGTCATCCTCAAACGGATGGACAAACTGAAGATGTCAATAGAACTTTGGGAACACTTTTGCGTGCTATTCTTAAAAAGAACTTGGATTGACATTTCTATGGACTTTATTTTGGGGTTGTTGTGGATAGATTCTCTAAGATGGCACATTTTATAGCTTGTCATAAAACCGATGATGCTTCAAACATTGCGGATTTGTTCTTTAGCGAAGTCGCTAGGTTGCATGGCATGCCTAGGACTATTGTTTCTCGTCGCAATGTTAGATTTTTGAGTTACTTTTGTAATAATTTATGGGCTAAACTCTGCACAAAATTGTTGTTTTCTACTACTTGTCATTCTCAAACAGATGGACAAACTGAAGTTGTCAATAAAACTTTGGGAACACTTTTGCGTGCTATTCTTAAAAAGAACTTGGATTGACATTTCTATGGACTTTAGTTTGGGGTTGCCTAGGCCTAAGAAGAGGAGGGATTCTATTTTTGTAGTTGTGGATAGATTCTCTAAGATGGCACATTTTATAGCTTGTCATGAAACCGATGATGCTTCAAACATTGCGGATTTGTTCTTTAGAGAATTCGCTAGGTTGCATGGTATGCCTAGGACTATTGTTTCTCGTCGCAATGTTAAATTTTTGAGTCACTTTTGGACAAATTTACGGGCTAAACTTGGCACAAAATTGTTGTTTTCTACTACTTGTCATTCTCAAACAGATGGACAAACTGAAGTTGTCAATAAAACTTTGGGAACACTTTTGCGTGCTTTTCTTAAAAAGAACTTGGATTGACATTTCTATGGACTTTAGTTTGGGGTTGCCTAGGACTAAGAAGGGGAGGGATTCTATTTTTGTTGTTGTGGATATATTCTCTAAGATGTCACATTTTATAGCTTGTCATAAAACCGATGATGCTTCAAACATTGCGGATTTGTTTTTTAGAGAAGTCGCTAGGTTGCATGGCATGCCTAGGATTATTGTTTCTCGTCGCAATGTTAATTTTTTAAGTTACTTTTTGAATAATTTATGGGCTAAACTTGGCACAAAATTGTTGGTTTCTACTATTTGTCATCCTCAAACGGATGGACAAACTGAAGTTGTCAATAGAACTTTGGGAACACTTTTTCGTGCTATTCTTAAAAGGAACTTGGATTGACATTTCTATGGACTTTAGTTAAGGGTTGCCTAGGCCTAGGAAGAGTTGGGATTCTATTTTTGTTATTGTGGATAGATTTTCTAAGATGGCACATTTTATAGCTTGTCATAAAAGCGATGATGCTTCAAACATTGCGGATTTGTTCTTTAGAGAAGTCGTTAGGTTGTATGGCATGCCTAGGACTATTGATTCTGGTCGCGATGTTAAATTCTTGAGTTACTTTTGGAAGACTTTATGGGCTAAACTAGACACAAAATTGTTGTTTTCTACTACTTGTCATCCTCAAACAGATGGACAAACTGAAGTTGTCCATAGAACTTTGGGAACACTTTTGCGTGCTATTCTTAAAAGGAACTTGGATTGACATTTCTATGGACTTTAGTTTGGGGTTACCTAGGCCTAAGAAGAGGAGGTATTCTATTTTAGTTGTTGTGGATAGATTCTCTAATATGGCACTTTTTATAGCTTGTCATAAAACCGAAGATGCTTCAAACATTGCGGATTTGTTCTTTAGAGAAGTCGCTAGGTTGCATGGCATGCCTGGGACTATTGTTTCTTGTCGCAATGTTAAATTTTTGAGTTACTTTTGGAATAATTTATGGGCTAAACTTGGCACAAAATTGTTGTTTTCTACTATTTGTCATCCTCAAACGGATGGACAAACTGAAGTTGTCAATGGAACTTTGGGAACACCTTTGCGTGCTATTCTTAAAAAGAACTTGGATTGACAATTCTATGGACTTTATTTTGGGGTTGCGTAGGACTAAGAAGGGGAGGAATTCTATTTTTGTTGTTGTGGATAGATTCTCTAAGATGGCACATTTTATAGCTTGTCATAAAACCGATGATGCTTCAAAAATTGCGGATTTGTTCTTTAGAGAAGTCGCTAGGTTGCTTGGCATGCATAGGACTATTGTTTCTGGTGTCGATGTTAAATTCTTGAGTTACTTTTGGAATACTTTATGAGCTGAACTTGGCGCAAAATTGTTGTTTTCTACTACTTGTCATCCTCAAACGGATGGACAAACTGAAGTTGTCAATATAACTTTGGGAACACTTTTGCGTGCTATTCTTAAAAAGAACTTGGTTTGACATTTCTCTCGACATTATTTTGGAGTTGCCTAGGCCTAAGAAGAGGAGGGATTCTATTTTTGTAGTTGTGGATAGATTCTCTAAGATGACACATTTTATAGCTTGTCATAAAACCGAAGATGCTTCAAACATTACGGATTTGTTCTTTAGAGAAGTCGCTAGGTTGCATGGCATGCCTAGGACTATTGTTTCTCGTCGCAATGTTAAATTTTTGAGTTACTTTTGGAATAATTTATGGGCTAAACTTGGCACAAAATTGTTGTTTTCTACTACTTGTCATTCTCAAACAGATGGACAAACTGAAGTTGTCAATATAACTTTGGGAACACTTTTGCGTGTTTTTCTTAAAAAGAACTGGGATTGACATTTCTATGGACTTTATTTTGGGGTTGCCTAGGACAAAGAAGTGGAGGGATTCTATTTTTGTTGTTGTGGATAGATTCTCTAAGATGGCACATTTTATAGCTTGTCATAAAACCGATGATGCTTCAAACATTGCGGATTTGTTCTTTAGAGAAGTCGCTAGATTGCTTGGCATGCCTAGGACTATTGTTTCTGGTCGCGATGTTAAATTCTTGAGTTACTTTTGGAAGACTTTATAGGCTGAACTTGGCACAAAATTGTTGTTTTCTACTACTTGTCATCCTCAAACGGATGGACAAACAGAAGTTGTCAATATAACTTTGGGAACACTTTTGCGTGCTATTCTTAAAAAGAATTTGGATTGACATTTCTATGGACTTTATTTTGGGGTTGTTGTGGATAGATTCTCTAAGATGGCACATTTTATAGCTTGTCATAAAACCGATGATGCTTCAAACATTGCGGATTTGTTCTTTAGAGAAGTCGCTATGTTGCGTGGCATGTCTAGGACTATTGTTTCTCGTCGCAATGTTAGATTTTTGAGTTACTTTGGGAATAATTTATGGGCTAAACTTGGCACAAAATTGTTGTTTTCTACTACTTGTCATCCTCAAACGGATGGACAAACTGAAGTTGTCAATGGAACTTTGGGAACACCTTTGCGTGCTATTCTTAAAAAGAACTTGGATTGACAATTCTATGGACTTTATTTTGGGGTTGCGTAGGACTAAGAAGGGGAGGGATTCTATTTTTGTTGTTGTGGATAGATTCTCTAAGATGGCACATTTTATAGCTTGTCATAAAACCGATGATGCTTCAAAAATTACGGATTTGTTCTTTAGAGAAGTCGCTAGGTTGCTTGGCATGCCTAGGACTATTGTTTCTGGTGTCGATGTTAAATTCTTGAGTTACTTTTGGAATACTTTATGGGCTGAACTTGGCGCAAAATTGTTGTTTTCTACTACTTGTCATCCTCAAACGGATGGACAAACTGAAGATGTCAATATAACTTTGGGAACACTTTTGCGTGCTATTCTTAAAAAGAACTTGGATTGACATTTCTATGGACTTTATTTTGGGGTTGTTGTGGATAGATTCTCTAAGATGGCACATTTTATAGCTTGTCATAAAACCGATGATGCTTCAAACATTACGGATTTGTTCTTTAGAGAAGTCGCTAGGTTGCATGGCATGCCTAGGACTATTGTTTCTTTGTCGCAATGTTAAATTTTTGAGTTACTTTTGGAATAATTTATGGGCTAAACTTGGCACAAAATTGTTGTTTTCTACTACTTGTCATTCTCAAACAGATGGACAAACTGAAGTTGTCAATAAAACTTCGGGAACACTTTTGCGTGCTATTCTTAAAAAGAACTGGGATTGACATTTCTATGGACTTTATTTTTGGGTTGCCTAGGACAAAGAAGTGGAGGGATTCTATTTTTGTTGTTGTGGATAGATTCTCTAAGATGGCACATTTTATAGCTTGTCATAAAACCGATGATGCTTCAAACATTGCGGATTTGTTCTTTAGAGAAGTCGCTAGGTTGCTTGGCATGCATAGGACTATTGTTTCTGGTGTCGATGTTAAATTCTTGAGTTACTTTTGGAATACTTTATGAGCTGAACTTGGCGCAAAATTGTTGTTTTCTACTACTTGTCATCCTCAAACGGATGGACAAACTGAAGTTGTCAATATAACTTTGGGAACACTTTTGCGTGCTATTCTTAAAAAGAACTTGGTTTGACATTTCTCTCGACATTATTTTGGAGTTGCCTAGGCCTAAGAAGAGGAGGGATTCTATTTTTGTAGTTGTGGATAGATTCTCTAAGATGACACATTTTATAGCTTGTCATGAAACCGATGATGCTTCAAACATTACGGATTTGTTCTTTAGAGAAGTCGCTAGGTTGCATGGCATGCCTAGGACTATTGTTTCTCGTCGCAATGTTAAATTTTTGAGTTACTTTTGGAATAATTTATGGGCTAAACTTGGCACAAAATTGTTGTTTTCTACTACTTGTCATTCTCAAACAGATGGACAAACTGAAGTTGTCAATATAACTTTGGGAACACTTTTGCGTGTTTTTCTTAAAAAGAACTGGGATTGACATTTCTATGGACTTTATTTTGGGGTTGCCTAGGACAAAGAAGTGGAGGGATTCTATTTTTGTTGTTGTGGATAGATTCTCTAAGATGGCACATTTTATAGCTTGTCATAAAACCGATGATGCTTCAAACATTGCGGATTTGTTCTTTAGAGAAGTCGCTAGATTGCTTGGCATGCCTAGGACTATTGTTTCTGGTCGCGATGTTAAATCTTGAGTTACTTTTGGAAGACTTTATAGGCTGAACTTGGCACAAAATTGTTGTTTTCTACTACTTGTCATCCTCAAACGGATGGACAAACAGAAGTTGTCAATATAACTTTGGGAACACTTTTGCGTGCTATTCTTAAAAAGAATTTGGATTGACATTTCTATGGAATTTATTTTGGGGTTGTTGTGGATAGATTCTCTAAGATGGCACATTTTATAGCTTGTCATAAAACCGATGATGCTTCAAACATTGCGGATTTGTTCTTTAGAGAAGTCGCTATGTTGCGTAGCATGTCTAGGACTATTGTTTCTCGTCGCAATGTTAGATTTTTGAGTTACTTTTGGAATAATTTATGGGCTAAACTTGGCACAAAATTGTTGTTTTCTACTACTTGTCATCCTCAAACGGATGGACAAACTGAAGTTGTCAATGGAACTTTGGGAACACCTTTGCGTGCTATTCTTAAAAAGAACTTGGATTGACAATTCTATGGACTTTATTTTGGGGTTGCGTAGGACTAAGAAGGGGAGGGATTCTATTTTTGTTGTTGTGGATAGATTCTCTAAGATGGCACATTTTATAGCTTGTCATAAAACCGATGATGCTTCAAAAATTACGGATTTGTTCTTTAGAGAAGTCGCTAGGTTGCTTGGCATGCCTAGGACTATTGTTTCTGGTGTCGATGTTAAATTCTTGAATTACTTTTGGAATACTTTATGGGCTGAACTTGGCGCAAAATTGTTGTTTTCTACTACTTGTCATCCTCAAACGGATGGACAAACTGAAGATGTCAATATAACTTTGGGAACACTTTTGCGTGCTATTCTTAAAAAGAACTTGGATTGACATTTCTATGGACTTTATTTTGTGGGGTTGTTGTGGATAGATTCTCTAAGATGGCACATTTTATAGCTTGTCATAAAACCGATGATGCTTCAAACATTACGGATTTGTTCTTTAGAGAAGTCGCTAGGTTGCATGGCATGCCTAGGACTATTGTTTCTTTGTCGCAATGTTAAATTTTTGAGTTACTTTTGGAATAATTTATGGGCTAAACTTGGCACAAAATTGTTGTTTTCTACTACTTGTCATTCTCAAACAGATGGACAAACTGAAGTTGTCAATAAAACTTCGGGAACACTTTTGCGTGCTATTCTTAAAAAGAACTTGGATTGACATTTCTATGGACTTTATTTTTGGGTTGCCTAGGACAAAGAAGTGGAGGGATTCTATTTTTGTTGTTGTGGATAGATTCTCTAAGATGGCACATTTTATAGCTTGTCATAAAACCGATGATGCTTCAAACATTGCGGATTTGTTCTTTAGAGAAGTCGCTAGGTTGCTTGGCATGCATAGGACTATTGTTTCTGGTGTCGATGTTAAATTCTTGAGTTACTTTTGGAATACTTTATGAGCTGAACTTGGCGCAAAATTGTTGTTTTCTACTACTTGTCATCTTCAAACGGATGGACAAACTGAAGTTGTCAATATAACTTTGGGAACACTTTTGCGTGCTATTCTTAAAAAGAACTTGGTTTGACATTTCTCTCGACATTATTTTGGAGTTGCCTAGGCCTAAGAAGAGGAGGGATTCTATTTTTGTAGTTGTGGATAGATTCTCTAAGATGACACATTTTATAGCTTGTCATGAAACCGATGATGCTTCAAACATTACGGATTTGTTCTTTAGAGAAGTCGCTAGGTTGCATGGCATGCCTAGGACTATTGTTTCTCGTCGCAATGTTAAATTTTTGAGTTACTTTTGGAATAATTTATGGGCTAAACTTGGCACAAAATTGTTGTTTTCTACTACTTGTCATTCTCAAACAGATGGACAAACTGAAGTTGTCAATATAACTTTGGGAACACTTTTGCGTGTTTTTCTTAAAAAGAACTGGGATTGACATTTCTATGGACTTTATTTTGGGGTTGCCTAGGACAAAGAAGTGGAGGGATTCTATTTTTGTTGTTGTGGATAGATTCTCTAAGATGGCACATTTTATAGCTTGTCATAAAACCGATGATGCTTCAAACATTGCGGATTTGTTCTTTAGAGAAGTCGCTAGATTGCTTGGCATGCCTAGGACTATTGTTTCTGGTCGCGATGTTAAATTCTTGAGTTACTTTTGGAAGACTTTATAGGCTGAACTTGGCACAAAATTGTTGTTTTCTACTACTTGTCATCCTCAAACGGATGGACAAACAGAAGTTGTCAATATAACTTTGGGAACACTTTTGCGTGCTATTCTTAAAAAGAATTTGGATTGACATTTCTATGGACTTTATTTTGGGGTTGTTGTGGATAGATTCTCTAAGATGGCACATTTTATAGCTTGTCATAAAACCGATGATGCTTCAAACATTGGGGATTTGTTCTTTAGAGAAGTCGCTATGTTGCGTGGCATGTCTAGGACTATTGTTTCTCGTCGCAATGTTAGATTTTTGAGTTACTTTTGGAATAATTTATGGGCTAAACTTGGCACAAAATTGTTGTTTTCTACTACTTGTCATCCTCAAACGGATGGACAAACTGAAGTTGTCAATGGAACTTTGGGAACACCTTTGCGTGCTATTCTTAAAAAGAACTTGGATTGACAATTCTATGGACTTTATTTTGGGGTTGCGTAGGACTAAGAAGGGGAGGGATTCTATTTTTGTTGTTGTGGATAGATTCTCTAAGATGGCACATTTTATAGCTTGTCATAAAACCGATGATGCTTCAAAAATTACGGATTTGTTCTTTAGAGAAGTCGCTAGGTTGCTTGGCATGCCTAGGACTATTGTTTCTGGTGTCGATGTTAAATTCTTGAGTTACTTTTGGAATACTTTATGGGCTGAACTTGGCGCAAAATTGTTGTTTTCTACTACTTGTCATCCTCAAACGGATGGACAAACTGAAGATGTCAATATAACTTTGGGAACACTTTTGCGTGCTATTCTTAAAAAGAACTTGGATTGACATTTCTATGGACTTTATTTTGGGGTTGTTGTGGATAGATTCTCTAAGATGGCACATTTTATAGCTTGTCATAAAACCGATGATGCTTCAAACATTACGGATTTGTTCTTTAGAGAAGTCGCTAGGTTGCATGGCATGCCTAGGACTATTGTTTCTTTGTCGCAATGTTAAATTTTTGAGTTACTTTTGAAATAATTTATGGGCTAAACTTGGCACAAAATTGTTGTTTTCTACTACTTGTCATTCTCAAACAGATGGACAAACTGAAGTTGTCAATAAAACTTCGGGAACACTTTTGCGTGCTATTCTTAAAAAGAACTGGGATTGACATTTCTATGGACTTTATTTTTGGGTTGCCTAGGACAAAGAAGTGGAGGGATTCTATTTTTGTTGTTGTGGATAGATTCTCTAAGAGCACATTTTATAGCTTGTCATAAAACCGATGATGCTTCAAACATTGCGGATTTGTTCTTTAGAGAAGTCGCTAGATTGCTTGGCATGCCTAGGACTATTGTTTCTGGTCGCGATGTTAAATTCTTGAGTTACTTTTGGAAGACTTTATAGGCTGAACTTGGCACAAAATTGTTGTTTTCTACTACTTGTCATCCTCAAACGGATGGACATACAGAAGTTGTCAATATAACTTTGGGAACACTTTTGCGTGCTATTCTTAAAAAGAATTTGGATTGACATTTCTATGGACTTTATTTTGGGGTTGCCTAGGACTAAGAAGGAGATGTATTCTATTTTTGTTGTTGTGGATAGATTCTCTAAGATGGCACATTTTATAGCTTGTCATAAAACCGATGATGCTTCAAACATTGCGGATTTGTTCTTTAGAGAAGTCGCTAGGTTGCTTGGCATGTCTAGGACTATTGTTTCTGGTCGCGATGTTAAATTTTTGAGTTACTTTTGGAAGACTTTATGGGCTGAACTTGGCACAAAATTGTTGTTTTCTACTACTTGTCATCCTCAAACGGATGGACAAACTGAAGTTGTCAATATAACTTTGGGAACACTTTTGCGTGCTATTCTTAAAAAGAACTTGGATTGACATTTCTATGGACTTTATTTTGGGGTTGTTGTGGATAGATTCTCTAAGATGGCACATTTTATAGCTTGTCATAAAACCGATGATGCTTCAAACATTGCGGATTTGTTCTTTAGAGAAGTCGCTAGGTTGCGTGGCATGCCTAGGACTATTGTTTCTCGTCGCAATGTTAGATTTTTGAGTTACTTTTGGAATAATTTATGGGCTAAACTTGGCACAAAATTGTTGTTTTCTACTACTTGTCATCCTCAAACGGATGGACAAACTGAAGTTGTCAATAGAACTTTGGGAACACTTCTGCGTGCTATTCTTAAAAAGAACTTGGATTGACATTTCTCTGGACTTTATTTTGGAGTTGCCTAGGCCTTAGAAGAGGAGGGATTCTATTTTTGTAGTTGTGGATAGATTCTCTAAGATGGCACATTTTATAGCTTGTCATGAAACCGATGATGCTTCAAACATTACGGATTTGTTCTTTAGAGAAGTCGCTAGGTTGCATGGCATGCCTAGGACTATTGTTTCTCGTCGCAATGTTAAATTTTTGAGTTACTTTTGGAAGACTTTATGGGCTGAACTTGGCACAAAATTGTTGTTTTCTACTACTTGTCATCCTCAAACGGAGATGGACAAACTGAAGTTGTCAATGGAACTTTGGGAACACCTTTGCGTGCTATTCTTAAAAAGAACTTGGATTGACAATTCTATGGACTTTATTTTGGGGTTGCGTAGGACTAAGAAGGGGAGGGATTCTATTTTTGTTGTTGTGGATAGATTCTCTAAGATGGTTCATTTTATAGCTTGTCATAAAACCGATGATGCTTCAAAAATTGCGGATTTGTTCTTTAGAGAAGTCGCTAGGTTGCTTGGCATGCCTAGGACTATTGTTTCTGGTGTCGATGTTAAATTCTTGAGTTACTTTGGAATACTTTATGGGCTGAACTTGGCGCAAAATTGTTGTTTTCTACTACTTGTCATCCTCAAACGGATGGACAAACTGAAGATGTCAATATAACTTTGGGAACACTTTTGCGTGCTATTCTTAAAAAGAACTTGGATTGACATTTCTATGGACTTTATTTTGGGGTTGTTGTGGATAGATTCTCTAAGATGGCACATTTTATAGCTTGTCATAAAACCGATGATGCTTCAAACATTACGGATTTGTTCTTTAGAGAAGTCGCTAGGTTGCATGGCATGCCTAGGACTATTGTTTCTCGTCGCAATGTTAAATTTTTGAGTTACTTTTGGAATAATTTATGGGCTAAACTTGGCACAAAATTGTTGTTTTCTACTACTTGTCATTCTCAAACAGATGGACAAACTGAAGTTGTCAATAAAACTTCGGGAACACTTTTGCGTGCTATTCTTAAAAAGAACTGGGATTGACATTTCTATGGACTTTATTTTGGGGTTGCCTAGGACAAAGAAGTGGAGGGATTCTATTTTTGTTGTTGTGGATAGATTCTCTAAGATGGCACATTTTATAGCTTGTCATAAAACCGATGATGCTTCAAACATTGCGGATTTGTTCTTTAGAGAAGTCGCTAGATTGCTTGGCATGCCTAGGACTATTGTTTCTGGTCGCGATGTTAAATTCTTGAGTTACTTTTGGAAGACTTTATAGGCTGAACTTGGCACAAAATTGTTGTTTTCTACTACTTGTCATCCTCAAACGGATGGACAAACAGAAGTTGTCAATATAACTTTGGGAACACTTTTGCGTGCTATTCTTAAAAAGAATTTGGATTGACATTTCTATGGACTTTATTTTGGGGTTGCCTAGGACTAAGAAGGAGATGTATTCTATTTTTGTTGTTGTGGATAGATTCTCTAAGATGGCACATTTTATAGCTTGTCATAAAACCGATGATGCTTCAAACATTGCGGATTTGTTCTTTAGAGAAGTCGCTAGGTTGCTTGGCATGTCTAGGACTATTGTTTCTGGTCGCGATGTTAAATTCTTGAGTTACTTTTGGAAGACTTTATGGGCTGAACTTGGCACAAAATTGTTGTTTTCTACTACTTGTCATCCTCAAACGGATGGACAAACTGAAGTTGTCAATATAACTTTGGGAACACTTTTGCGTGCTATTCTTAAAAAGAACTTGGATTGACATTTCTATTGGCTTTATTTTGGGGTTGTTGTGGATAGATTCTCTAAGATGGCACATTTTATAGCTTGTCATAAAACCGATGATGCTTCAAACATTGCGGATTTGTTCTTTAGAGAAGTCGTTAGGTTGCGTGGCATGCCTAGGACTATTGTTTCTCGTCGCAATGTTAGATTTTTGAGTTACTTTTGGAATAATTTATGGGCTAAACTTGGCACAAAATTGTTGTTTTCTACTACTTGTCATCCTCAAACGGATGGACAAACTGAAGTTGTCAATAGAACTTTGGGAACACTTCTGCGTGCTATTCTTAAAAAGAACTTGGATTGACATTTCTCTGGACTTTATTTTGGAGTTGCCTAGGCCTTAGAAGAGGAGGGATTCTATTTTTGTAGTTGTGGATAGATTCTCTAAGATGGCACATTTTATAACTTGTCATGAAACCGATGATGCTTCAAACATTACGGATTTGTTCTTTAGAGAAGTCGCTAGGTTGCATGGCATGCCTAGGACTATTGTTTCTCGTCGCAATGTTAAATTTTTGAGTTACTTTTGGAAGACTTTATGGGCTGAACTTGGCACAAAATTGTTGTTTTCTACTACTTGTCATCCTCAAACGGATGGACAAACTGAAGTTGTCAATGGAACTTTGGGAACACCTTTGCGTGCTATTCTTAAAAAGAACTTGGATTGACAATTCTATGGACTTTATTTTGGGGTTGCGTAGGACTAAGAAGGGGAGGGATTCTATTTTTGTTGTTGTGGATAGATTCTCTAAGATGGCACATTTTATAGCTTGTCATAAAACCGATGATGCTTCAAAAATTGCGGATTTGTTCTTTAGAGAAGTCGCTAGGTTGCTTGGCATGCCTAGGACTATTGTTTCTGGTGTCGATGTTAAATTCTTGAGTTATTTTTAGAATACTTTATGGGCTGAACTTGGCGCAAAATTGCTGTTTTCTACTACTTGTCATCCTCAAACAGATGGACAAACTGAAGTTGTCAATATAACTTTGGGAACACTTTTGCGTGCTATTCTTAAAAAGAACTTGGATTGACATTTCTATGGACTTTATTTTGGGGTTGTTGTGGATAGATTCTCCAAGATGGCACATTTTATAGCTTGTCATAAAACAGATGATGCTTCAAACATTGCGGATTTGTTCTTTAGAGAAGTCGCTAGGTTGTATGGCATGCCTAGGACTATTGTTTCTCGTCGCAATGTTAGATTTTTGAGTTACTTTTGTAATAATTTATGGGCTAAACTCTTGTTGTTTTCTACTACTTGTCATCCTCAAACGGATGGACAAACTGAAGTTGTCAATAAAACTTTGGGAACACTTTTGCGTGCTATTCTTAAAAAGAACTGGGATTGACATTTCTATGGACTTTATTTTGGGGTTGCCTAGGACAAAGAAGTGGAGGGATTCTATTTTTGTTGTTGTGGATAGATTCTCTAAGATGGCACATTTTATAGCTTGTCATGAAACCGATGATGCTTCAAACATTGCGGATTTGTTCTTTAGAGAATTCGCTAGGTTGCATGGTATGCCTAGGACTATTGTTTCTCGTCGCAATGTTAAATTTTTGAGTCACTTTTGGACAAATTTACGGGCTAAACTTGGCACAAAATTGTTGTTTTCTACTACTTGTCATTCTCAAACAGATGGACAAACTGAAGTTGTCAATAAAACTTTGGGAACACTTTTGCGTGCTATTCTTAAAAAGAACTTGGATTGACATTTCTATGGACTTTAGTTTGGGGTTGCCTAGGACTAAGAAGGGGAGGGATTCTATTTTTGTTGTTGTGGATATATTCTCTAAGATGGCACATTTTATAGCTTGTCATAAAACCGATGATGCTTCAAACATTGTGGATTTGTTCTTTAGAGAAGTCGCTAGGTTGCTTGGCATGCCTAGGACTATTGTTTCTGGTCGCGATGTTAAATTCTTGAGTTACTTTTGGAAGACTTTATGGGCTGAACTTGGCACAAAATTGTTGTTTTCTACTACTTGTCATCCTCAAACGGATGGACAAACTGAAGTTGTCAATATAACTTTGGGAACACTTTTGCGTGCTATTCTTAAAAAGAACTTGGATTGTCATTTCTATGGACTTTATTTTGGGGTTGTTGTGGATAGATTCTCTAAGATGGCACATTTTATAGCTTGTCATAAAACCGATGATGCTTCAAACATTGCGGATTTGTTCTTTAGATTAGTCGCTAGGTTGCATGGCATGCCTAGGACTATTGTTTCTCGTCGCCATGTTAAATTTTTGAGTTACTTTTGGAATAATTTATGGGCTCAACTTGGCACAAAATTGTTGTTTTCTACTACTTGTCATCCTCAAACGGATGGACAAACTGAAGTTGTCAATAGAACTTTGGGAACACTTTTGCGTGCTATTCTTAAAAAGAACTTGGATTGACATTTCTATGGACTTTATTTTGGGGTTGCCTAGGACTAAGAAGGGGATGTATTCTATTTTTGTTGTTGTGGATAGATTCTCTAAGATGGCACATTTTATAGCTTGTCATAAAACCGATGATGCTTCAAACATTGCGGATTTGTTCTTTAGAGAAGTCGCTAGGTTGCTTGGCATGTCTAGGACTATTGTTTCTGGTCGCGATGTTAAATTTTTGAGTTACTTTTGGAAGACTTTATGGGCTGAACTTGGCACAAAATTGTTGTTTTCTACTACTTGTCATCCTCAAACGGATGGACAAACTGAAGTTGTCAATAGAACTTTGGGAACACCTTTGCGTGCTATTCTTAAAAAGAACTTGGATTGACAATTCTATGGACTTTATTTTGGGGTTGCCTAGGACTATGAAGGGGAGGGATTCTATTTTTGTTGTTGTGGATATATTCTATAAGATGACACATTTTATAGCTTGTCATAAAACCGATGATGCTTCAAACATTGCGGATTTGTTCTTTAGAGAAGTCGTTAGGTTGTATGGCATGCCTAGGACTATTGATTCTGGTCGCGATGTTAAATTCTTGAGTTACTTTTGGAAGACTTTATGGGCTAAACTTGGCACAAAATTGTTGTTTTCTACTACTTGTCATCCTCAAACCGATGGACAAACTGAAGTTGTCCATAGAACTTTGGGAACACTTTTGCGTGCTATTCTTAAAAGGAACTTGGATTGACATTTCTATGGACTTTAGTTTGGGGTTACCTAGGCCTAAGAAGAGGAGGGATTCTATTTTAGTTGTTGTGGATAGATTCTCTAATATGGCACTTTTTATAGCTTTCCATAAAACCGATGATGCTTCAAACATTGCGGATTTGTTCTTTAGAGAAGTCTCTAGGTTGCATGGCATGCCTAGGACTATTGTTTCTCGTCGCAATGTTAATTTTTTAAGTTACTTTTGGAATAATTTATGGGCTAAACATGGCACAAAATTGTTGGTTTCTACTACTTGTCATCCTCAAACGGATGGACAAACTGAAGTTGTCAATAGAACTTTGGGAACACTTTTTCGTGCTATTCTTAAAAGGAACTTGGATTGACATTTCTATGGACTTTAGTTTGGGGTTGCCTAGGCCTAAGAAGAGGAGGGATTCTATTTTTGTTATTGTGGATAGATTTTCTAAGATGGCACATTTTATAGCTTGTCATAAAAGCGATGATGCTTCAAACATTGCGGATTTGTTCTTTAGAGAAGTCGTTAGGTTGTATGGCATGCCTAGGACTATTGATTCTGGTCGCGATGTTAAATTCTTGAGTTACTTTTGGAAGACTTTATGGGCTAAACTTGGCACAAATTGTTGTTTTCTACTACTTGTCATCCTCAAACAGATGGACAAACTGAAGTTGTCCATAGAACTTTGAGAACACTTTTGCGTGCTATTCTTAAAAGGAACATGGATTGACATTTCTATGGACTTTAGTTTGGGGTTACCTAGGCCTAAGAAGAGGAGGGATTCTATTTTAGTTGTTGTGGATAGATTCTCTAATATGGCACTTTTTATAGCTTGTCATAAAACCGAAGATGCTTCAAACATTGCGGATTTGTTCTTTAGAGAAGTCGCTAGGTTGCATGGCATGCCTGGGACAATTGTTTCTCGTCGCAATGTTAAATTTTTGAGTCACTTTTGGACAAATTTACGGGCTAAACTTGGCACAAAATTGTTGTTTTCTACTACTTGTCATACTCAAACGGATGGACAAACTGAAGTTGTCAATGGAACTTTGGGAACACCTTTGCGTGCTATTCTTAAAAAGAACTTGGATTGACAATTCTATGGACTTTATTTTGGGGTTGCCTAGGACTATGAAGGGGAGGGATTCTATTTTTGTTGTTGTGGATATATTCTATAAGATGACACATTTTATAGCTTGTCATAAAACCGATGATGCTTCAAACATTGCGGATTTGTTCTTTAGAGAAGTCGTTAGGTTGTATGGCATGCCTAGGACTATTGATTCTGGTCGCGATGTTAAATTCTTGAGTTACTTTTGGAAGACTTTATGGGCTAAACTTGGCACAAAATTGTTGTTTTCTACTACTTGTCATCCTCAAACCGATGGACAAACTGAAGTTGTCCATAGAACTTTGGGAACACTTTTGCGTGCTATTCTTAAAAGGAACTTGGATTGACATTTCTATGGACTTTAGTTTGGGGTTACCTAGGCCTAAGAAGAGGAGGGATTCTATTTTAGTTGTTGTGGATAGATTCTCTAATATGGCACTTTTTATAGCTTTCCATAAAACCGATGATGCTTCAAACATTGCGGATTTGTTCTTTAGAGAAGTCTCTAGGTTGCATGGCATGCCTAGGACTATTGTTTCTCGTCGCAATGTTAATTTTTTAAGTTACTTTTGGAATAATTTATGGGCTAAACATGGCACAAAATTGTTGGTTTCTACTACTTGTCATCCTCAAACGGATGGACAAACTGAAGTTGTCAATAGAACTTTGGGAACACTTTTTCGTGCTATTCTTAAAAGGAACTTGGATTGACATTTCTATGGACTTTAGTTTGGGGTTGCCTAGGCCTAAGAAGAGGAGGGATTCTATTTTTGTTATTGTGGATAGATTTTCTAAGATGGCACATTTTATAGCTTGTCATAAAAGCGATGATGCTTCAAACATTGCGGATTTGTTCTTTAGAGAAGTCGTTAGGTTGTATGGCATGCCTAGGACTATTGATTCTGGTCGCGATGTTAAATTCTTGAGTTACTTTTGGAAGACTTTATGGGCTAAACTTGGCACAAATTGTTGTTTTCTACTACTTGTCATCCTCAAACAGATGGACAAACTGAAGTTGTCCATAGAACTTTGGGAACACTTTTGCGTGCTATTCTTAAAAGGAACATGGATTGACATTTCTATGGACTTTAGTTTGGGGTTACCTAGGCCTAAGAAGAGGAGGGATTCTATTTTAGTTGTTGTGGATAGATTCTCTAATATGGCACTTTTTATAGCTTGTCATAAAACCGAAGATGCTTCAAACATTGCGGATTTGTTCTTTAGAGAAGTCGCTAGGTTGCATGGCATGCCTGGGACAATTGTTTCTCGTCGCAATGTTAAATTTTTGAGTCACTTTTGGACAAATTTACGGGCTAAACTTGGCACAAAATTGTTGTTTTCTACTACTTGTCATACTCAAACGGATGGACAAACTGAAGTTGTCAATGGAACTTTGGGAACACCTTTGCGTGCTATTCTTAAAAAGAACTTGGATTGACAATTCTATGGACTTTATTTTGGGGTTGCCTAGGACTATGAAGGGGAGGGATTCTATTTTTGTTGTTGTGGATATATTCTATAAGATGGCACATTTTATAGCTTGTCATAAAACCGATGATGTTTCAAACATTGCGGATTTGTTCTTTAGAGAAGTCGTTAGGTTGTATGGCATGCCTAGGACTATTGATTCTGGTCGCGATGTTAAATTCTTGAGTTACTTTTGGAAGACTTTATGGGCTAAACTTGGCACAAAATTGTTGTTTTCTACTACTTGTCATCCTCAAACCGATGGACAAACTGAAGTTGTCCATAGAACTTTGGGAACACTTTTGCGTGCTATTCTTAAAAGGAACTTGGATTGACATTTCTATGGACTTTAGTTTGGGGTTACCTAGGCCTAAGAAGAGGAGTGATTCTATTTTAGTTGTTGTGGATAGATTCTCTAATATGGCACTTTTTATAGCTTTCCATAAAACCGATGATGCTTCAAACATTGCGGATTTGTTCTTTAGAGAAGTCTCTAGGTTGCATGGCATGCCTAGGACTATTGTTTCTCGTCGCAATGTTAATTTTTTAAGTTACTTTTGGATTAATTTATGGGCTAAACTTGGCACAAAATTGTTGGTTTCTACTACTTGTCATCCTCAAACGGATGGACAAACTGAAGATGTCAATAGAACTTTGGGAACACTTTTGCGTGCTATTCTTAAAAAGAACTTGGATTGACATTTCTATGGACTTTATTTTGGGGTTGTTGTGGATAGATTCTCTAAGATGGCACATTTTATAGCTTGTCATAAAACCGATGATGCTTCAAACATTGCGGATTTGTTCTTTAGAGAAGTCGCTAGGTTGCATGGCATGCCTAGGACTATTGTTTCTCGTCGCAATGTTAGATTTTTGAGTTACTTTTGTAATAATTTATGGGCTAAACTCTGCACAAAATTGTTGTTTTCTACTACTTGTCATTCTCAAACAGATGGACAAACTGAAGTTGTCAATAAAACTTTGGGAACACTTTTGCGTGCTATTCTTAAAAAGAACTTGGATTGACATTTCTATGGACTTTAGTTTGGGGTTGCCTAGGCCTAAGAAGAGGAGGGATTCTATTTTTGTAGTTGTGGATAGATTCTCTAAGATGGCACATTTTATAGCTTGTCATGAAACCGATGATGCTTCAAACATTGCGGATTTGTTCTTTAGAGAATTCGCTAGGTTGCATGGTATGCCTAGGACTATTGTTTCTCGTCGCAATGTTAAATTTTTGAGTCACTTTTGGACAAATTTACGGGCTAAACTTGGCACAAAATTGTTGTTTTCTACTACTTGTCATTCTCAAACAGATGGACAAACTGAAGTTGTCAATAAAACTTTGGGAACACTTTTGCGTGCTTTTCTTAAAAAGAACTTGGATTGACATTTCTATGGACTTTAGTTTGGGGTTGCCTAGGACTAAGAAGGGGAGGGATTCTATTTTTGTTGTTGTGGATATATTCTCTAAGATGGCACATTTTATAGCTTGTCATAAAACCGATGATGCTTCAAACATTGCGGATTTGTTCTTTAGAGAAGTCGCTAGGTTGCATGACATGCCTAGGACTATTGTTTCTCGTCGCAATGTTAGATTTTTGAGTTACTTTTGTAATAATTTATGGGCTAAACTCTGCACAAAATTGTTGTTTTCTACTACTTGTCATTCTCAAACAGATGGACAAACTGAAGTTGTCAATAAAACTTTGGGAACACTTTTGCGTGCTATTCTTAAAAAGAACTTGGATTGACATTTCTATGGACTTTAGTTTGGGGTTGCCTAGGCCTAAGAAGAGGAGGGATTCTATTTTTGTAGTTGTGGATAGATTCTCTAAGATGGCACATTTTATAGCTTGTCATGAAACCGATGATGCTTCAAACATTGCGGATTTGTTCTTTAGAGAATTCGCTAGGTTGCATGGTATGCCTGGGACTATTGTTTCTTGTCGCAATGTTAAATTTTTGAGTTACTTTTGGAATAATTTATGGGCTGAACTTGGCACAAAATTGTTGTTTTCTACTACTTGTCATCCTCAAACGGATGGACAAACTGAAGTTGTCAATGGAACTTTGGGAACACCTTTGCGTGCTATTCTTAAAAAGAACTTGGATTGACAATTCTATGGACTTTATTTTGGGGTTGCGTAGGACTAAGAAGGGGAGGGATTCTATTTTTGTTGTTGTGGATAGATTCTCTAAGATGGCACATTTTATAGCTTGTCATAAAACCGATGATGCTTCAAAAATTGCGGATTTGTTCTTTAGAGAAGTCGCTAGGTTGCTTGGCATGCATAGGACTATTGTTTCTGGTGTCGATGTTAAATTCTTGAGTTACTTTTGGAATACTTTATGGGCTGAACTTGGCGCAAAATTGTTGTTTTCTACTACTTGTCATCCTCAAACGGATGGACAAACTGAAGTTGTCAATATAACTTTGGGAACACTTTTGCGTGCTATTCTTAAAAAGAACTTGGTTTGACATTTCTCTCGACATTATTTTGGAGTTGCCTAGGCCTAAGAAGAGGAGGGATTCTATTTTTGTAGTTGTGGATAGATTCTCTAAGATGACACATTTTATAGCTTGTCATGAAACCGATGATGCTTCAAACATTACGGATTTGTTCTTTAGAGAAGTCGCTAGGTTGCTTGGCATGCCTAGGACTATTGTTTCTCGTCGCAATGTTAAATTTTTGAGTTACTTTTGGAATAATTTATGGGCTAAACTTGGCACAAAATTGTTGTTTTCTACTACTTGTCATTCTCAAACAGATGGACAAACTGAAGTTGTCAATATAACTTTGGGAACACTTTTGCGTGCTTTTCTTAAAAAGAACTGGGATTGACATTTCTATGGACTTTATTTTGGGGTTGCCTAGGACAAAGAAGTGGAGGGATTCTATTTTTGTTGTTGTGGATAGATTCTCTAAGATGGCACATTTTATAGCTTGTCATAAAACCGATGATGCTTCAAACATTGCGGATTTGTTCTTTAGAGAAGTCGCTAGATTGCTTGGCATGCCTAGGACTATTGTTTCTGGTCGCGATGTTAAATTCTTGAGTTACTTTTGGAAGACTTTATAGGCTGAACTTGGCACAAAATTGTTGTTTTCTACTACTTGTCATCCTCAAACGGATGGACAAACAGAAGTTGTCAATATAACTTTGGGAACACTTTTGCGTGCTATTCTTAAAAAGAATTTGGATTGACATTTCTATGGACTTTATTTTGGGGTTGTTGTGGATAGATTCTCTAAGATGGCACATTTTATAGCTTGTCATAAAACCGATGATGCTTCAAACAATGCGGATTTGTTCTTTAGAGAAGTCGCTATGTTGCGTGGCATGTCTAGGACTATTGTTTCTCGTCGCAATGTTAGATTTTTGAGTTACTTTTGGAATAATTTATGGGCTAAACTTGGCACAAAATTGTTGTTTTCTACTACTTGTCATCCTCAAACGGATGGACAAACTGAAGTTGTCAATAGAACTTTGGGAACACTTCTGCGTGCTATTCTTAAAAAGAACTTGGATTGACATTTCTCTGGACTTTATTTTGGAGTTGCCTAGGCCTTAGAAGAGGAGGGATTCTATTTTTGTAGTTGTGGATAGATTCTCTAAGATGGCACATTTTATGATTACGGATTTGTTCTTTAGAGAAGTCGCTAGGTTGCATGGCATGCCTAGGACTATTGTTTCTCGTCGCAATGTTAAATTTTTGAGTTACTTTTGGAAGACTTTATGGGCTGAACTTGGCACAAAATTGTTGTTTTCTACTACTTGTCATCCTCAAACGGATGGACAAACTGAAGTTGTCAATGGAACTTTGGGAACACCTTTGCGTGCTATTCATAAAAAGAACTTGGATTGACAATTCTATGGACTTTATTTTGGGGTTGCGTAGGACTAAGAAGGGGAGGGATTCTATTTTTGTTGTTGTGGATAGATTCTCTAAGATGGCACATTTTATAGCTTGTCATAAAACCGATGATGCTTCAAAAATTGCGGATTTGTTCTTTAGAGAAGTCGCTAGGTTGCTTGGCATGCCTAGGACTATTGTTTCTGGTGTCGATGTTAAATTCTTGAGTTACTTTTGGAATACTTTATGGGCTGAACTTGGCGCAAAATTGTTGTTTTCTACTACTTGTCATCCTCAAACGGATGGACAAACTGAAGATGTCAATATAACTTTGGGAACACTTTTGCGTGCTATTCTTAAAAAGAACTTGGATTGACATTTCTATGGACTTTATTTTGGGGTTGTTGTGGATAGATTCTCTAAGATGGCACATTTTATAGCTTGTCATAAAACCGATGATGCTTCAAACATTACGGATTTGTTCTTTAGAGAAGTCGCTAGGTTGCATGGCATGCCTAGGACTATTGTTTCTTTGTCGCAATGTTAAATTTTTGAGTTACTTTTGGAATAATTTATGGGCTAAACTTGGCACAAAATTGTTGTTTTCTACTACTTGTCATTCTCAAACAGATGGACAAACTGAAGTTGTCAATAAAACTTCGGGAACACTTTTGCGTGCTATTCTTAAAAAGAACTGGGATTGACATTTCTATGGACTTTATTTTTGGGTTGCCTAGGACAAAGAAGTGGAGGGATTCTATTTTTGTTGTTGTGGATAGATTCTCTAAGATGGCACATTTTATAGCTTGTCATAAAACCGATGATGCTTCAAACATTGCGGATTTGTTCTTTAGAGAAGTCGCTAGATTGCTTGGCATGCCTAGGACTATTGTTTCTGGTCGCGATGTTAAATTTTTGAGTTACTTTTGGAAGACTTTATAGGCTGAACTTGGCACAAAATTGTTGTTTTCTACTACTTGTCATCCTCAAACGGATGGACAAACAGAAGTTGTCAATATAACTTTGGGAACACTTTTGCGTGCTATTCTTAAAAAGAATTTGGATTGACATTTCTATGGACTTTATTTTGGGGTTGCCTAGGACTAAGAAGGAGATGTATTCTATTTTTGTTGTTGTGGATAGATTCTCTAAGATGGCACATTTTATAGCTTGTCATAAAACCGATGATGCTTCAAACATTGCGGATTTGTTCTTTAGAGAAGTCGCTAGGTTGCTTGGCATGTCTAGGACTATTGTTTCTGGTCGCGATGTTAAATTTTTGAGTTACTTTTGGAAGACTTTATGGGCTGAACTTGGCACAAAATTGTTGTTTTCTACTACTTGTCATCCTCAAACGGATGAACAAACTGAAGTTGTCAATATAACTTTGGGAACACTTTTGCGTGCTATTCTTAAAAAGAACTTGGATTGACATTTCTATGGACTTTATTTTGGGGTTGTTGTGGATAGATTCTCTAAGATGGCACATTTTATAGCTTGTCATAAAACCGATGATGCTTCAAACATTGCGGATTTGTTCTTTAGAGAAGTCGCTAGGTTGCGTGGCATGCCTAGGACTATTGTTTCTCGTCGCAATGTTAGATTTTTGAGTTACTTTTGGAATAATTTATGGGCTAAACTTGGCACAAAATTGTTGTTTTCTACTACTTGTCATCCTCAAACGGATGGACAAACTGAAGTTGTCAATAGAACTTTGGGAACACTTCTGCGTGCTATTCTTAAAAAGAACTTGGATTGACATTTCTCTGGACTTTATTTTGGAGTTGCCTAGGCCTTAGAAGAGGAGGGATTCTATTTTTGTAGTTGTGGATAGATTCTCTAAGATGGCACATTTTATAGCTTGTCATGAAACCGATGATGCTTCAAACATTACGGATTTGTTCTTTAGAGAAGTCGCTAGGTTGCATGGCATGCCTAGGACTATTGTTTCTCGTCGCAATGTTAAATTTTTGAGTTACTTTTGGAAGACTTTATGGGCTGAACTTGGCACAAAATTGTTGTTTTCTACTACTTGTCATCCTCAAATGGAGATGGACAAACTGAAGTTGTCAATGGAACTTTGGGAACACCTTTGCGTGATATTCTTAAAAAGAACTTGGATTGACAATTCTATGGACTTTTTTTTGGGGTTGCGTAGGACTAAGAAGGGGAGGGATTTTATTTTTGTTGTTGTGGATAGATTCTCTAAGATGGCACATTTTATAGCTTGTCATAAAACCGATGATGCTTCAAAAATTGCGGATTTGTTCTTTAGAGAAGTCGCTAGATTGCTTGGCATGCCTAGGACTATTGTTTCTGGTGTCAATGTTAAATTCTTGAGTTACTTTTGGAATACTTTATGGGCTGAACTTGGCGCAAAATTGTTGTTTTCTACTACTTGTCATCCTCAAACGGATGGACAAACTGAAGATGTCAATATAACTTTGGGAACACTTTTGCGTGCTATTCTTAAAAAGAACTTGGATTGACATTTCTATGGACTTTATTTTGGGGTTGTTGTGGATAGATTCTCTAAGATGGCACATTTTATAGCTTGTCATAAAACCGATGATGCTTCAAACATTACGGATTTGTTCTTTAGAGAAGTCGCTAGGTTGCATGGCATGCCTAGGACTATTGTTTCTCGTCGCAATGTTAAATTTTTGAGTTACTTTTGGAATAATTTATGGGCTAAACTTGGCACAAAATTGTTGTTTTCTACTACTTGTCATTCTCAAACAGATGGACAAACTGAAGTTGTCAATAAAACTTCGGGAACACTTTTGCGTGCTATTCTTAAAAAGAATTTGGATTGACATTTCCATGGACTTTATTTTGGGGTTGCCTAGGACAAAGAAGTGGAGGGATTCTATTTTTGTTGTTGTGGATAGATTCTCTAAGATGGCACATTTTATAGCTTGTCATAAAACCGATGATGCTTCAAACATTGCGGATTTGTTCTTTAGAGAAGTCGCTAGATTGCTTGGCATGCCTAGGACTATTGTTTCTGGTCGCGATGTTAAATTCTTGAGTTACTTTTGGAAGACTTTATAGGCTGAACTTGGCACAAAATTGTTGTTTTCTACTACTTGTCATCCTCAAACGGATGGACAAACAGAAGTTGTCAATATAACTTTGGGAACACTTTTGCGTGCTATTCTTAAAAAGAATTTGGATTGACATTTCTATGGACTTTATTTTGGGGTTGCCTAGGACTAAGAAGGAGATGTATTCTATTTTTGTTGTTGTGGATAGATTCTCTAAGATGGAACATTTAATAGCTTGTCATAAAACCGATGATGCTTCAAACATTGCGGATTTGTTCTTTAGAGAAGTCGCTAGGTTGCTTGGCATGTCTAGGACTATTGTTTCTGGTCGCGATGTTAAATTTTTGAGTTACTTTTGGAAGACTTTATGGGCTGAACTTGGCACAAAATTGTTGTTTTCTACTACTTGTCATCCTCAAACGGATGGACAAACTGAAGTTGTCAATATAACTTTGGGAACACTTTTGCGTGCTATTCTTAAAAAGAACTTGGATTGACATTTCTATGGACTTTATTTTGGGGTTGTTTTGGATAGATTCTCTAAGATGGCACATTTTATAGCTTGTCATAAAACCGATGATGCTTCAAACATCGCGGATTTGTTCTTTAGAGAAGTCGCTATGTTGCGTGGCATGCCTAGGACTATTGTTTCTCGTCGCAATGTTAGATTTTTGAGTTACTTTTGGAATAATTTATGGGCTAAACTTGGCACAAAATTGTTGTTTTCTACTACTTGTCATCCTCAAACGGATGGACAAACTGAAGTTGTCAATAGAACTTTGGGAACACTTCTGCGTGCTATTCTTAAAAAGAACTTGGATTGACATTTCTCTGGACTTTATTTTGGAGTTGCCTAGGCCTTAGAAGAGGAGGGATTCTATTTTTGTAGTTGTGGATAGATTCTCTAAGATGGCACATTTTATAGCTTGTCATGAAACCGATGATGCTTCAAACATTACGGATTTGTTCTTTAGAGAAGTCGCTAGGTTGCATGGCATGCATAGGACTATTGTTTCTCGTCGCAATGTTAAATTTTTGAGTTACTTTTGGAAGACTTTATGGGCTGAACTTGGCACAAAATTGTTGTTTTCTACTACTTGTCATCCTCAAACGGATGGACAAACTGAAGTTGTCAATGGAACTTTGGGAACACCTTTGCGTGCTATTCTTAAAAAGAACTTGGATTGACAATTCTATGGACTTTATTTTGGGGTTGCGTAGGACTAAGAAGGGGAGGGATTCTATTTTTGTTGTTGTGGATAGATTCTCTAAGATGGCACATTTTATAGCTTGTCATAAAACCGATGATGCTTCAAAAATTGCGGATTTGTTCTTTAGAGAAGTCGCTAGGTTGCTTGGCATGCCTAGGACTATTGTTTCTGGTGTCGAAGTTAAATTCTTGAGTTACTTTTGGAATACTTTATGGGCTGAACTTGGCGCAAAATTGTTGTTTTCTACTACTTGTCATCCTCAAACGGATGGACAAACTGAAGATGTCAATATAACTTTGGGAACACTTTTGCGTGCTATTCTTAAAAAGAACTTGGATTGACATTTCTATGGACTTTATTTTGGGGTTGTTGTGGATAGATTCTCTAAGATGGCACATTTTATAGCTTGTCATAAAACCGATGATGCTTCAAACATTACGGATTTGTTCTTTAGAGAAGTCGCTAGGTTGCATGGCATGCCTAGGACTATTGTTTCTCGTCGCAATGTTAAATTTTTGAGTTACTTTTGGAATAATTTATGGGCTAAACTTGGCACAAAATTGTTGTTTTCTACTACTTGTCATTCTCAAACAGATGGACAAACTGAAGTTGTCAATAAAACTTCGGGAACACTTTTGCGTGCTATTCTTAAAAAGAACTGGGATTGACATTTCTATGGACTTTATTTTGGGGTTGCCTAGGACAAAGAAGTGGAGGGATTCTATTTTTGTTGTTGTGGATAGATTCTCTAATATGGCACATTTTATAGCTTGTCATAAAACCGATGATGCTTCAAACATTGCGGATTTGTTCTTTAGAGAAGTCGCTAGATTGCTTGGCATGCCTAGGACTATTGTTTCTGGTCGCGATGTTAAATTCTTGAGTTACTTTTGGAAGACTTTATAGGCTGAACTTGGCACAAAATTGTTGTTTTCTACTACTTGTCATCCTCAAACGGATGGACAAACAGAAGTTGTCAATATAACTTTGGAAACACTTTTGCGTGCTATTCTTAAAAAGAATTTGGATTGACATTTCTATGGACTTTATTTTGGGGTTGTTGTGGATAGATTCTCTAAGATGGCACATTTTATAGCTTGTCATAAAACCGATGATGCTTCAAACATTGCGGATTTGTTCTTTAGATTAGTCGCTAGGTTGCATGGCATGCCTAGGACTAATGTTTCTCGTCGCAATGTTAAATTTTTGAGTTACTTTTGGAATAATTTATGGGCTAAACTTGGCACAAAATTGTTGTTTTCTACAACTTGTCATCCTCAATCGGATGGACAAACTGAAATTGTAAATAGAACTTTGGGAACAATTTTGCGTGCTATTCTTAAAAAGAATTTGGATTGACATTTCTATGGACTTTATTTTGGGGTTGCTTAGGACTAAGAAGGAAATGTATTCTATTTTTGTTGTTGTGGATAGATTCTCTAAGATGGCACATTTTATAGCTTGTCATAAAACCGATGATGCTTCAAACATTGCGGATTTGTTCTTTAGAGAAGTCGCTAGGTTGCTTGGCATGTCTAGGACAATTGTTTCTGGTCGCGATGTTAAATTTTTGAGTTACTTTTGGAAGACTTTATGGGCTGAACTTGGCACAAAATTGTTGTTTTCTACTACTTGTCATCCTCAAACGGATGGACAAACTGAAGTTGTCAATAGAACTTTGAGAACACTTTTGCGTGCTATTCTTAAAAAGAACTTGGATTGACATTTCTATGGACTTTATTTTGGGGTTGCCTAGGACTAAGAAGGAGATGTATTCTATTTTTGTTGTTGTGGATAGATTCTCTAAGATGGCACATTTTATAGCTTGTCATAAAACCGATGATGCTTCAAACATTGCGGATTTGTTCTTTAGAGAAGTCGCTAGGTTGCTTGGCATGTCTAGGACTATTGTTTCTGGTCGCGATGTTAAATTTTTGAGTTACTTTTGGAAGACTTTATGGGCTGAACTTGGCACAAAATTGTTGTTTTCTACTACTTGTCATCCTCAAACGGATGGACAAACTGAAGTTGTCAATATAACTTTGGGAACACTTTTGCGTGCTATTCTTAAAAAGAACTTGGATTGACATTTCTATGGACTTTATTTTGGGGTTGTTGTGGATAGATTCTCTAAGATGGCACATTTTATAGCTTGTCATAAAACCGATGATGCTTCAAACATTGCGGATTTGTTCTTTAGAGAAGTCGCTAGGTTGCGTGGCATGCCTAGGACTATTGTTTCTCGTCGCAATGTTAGATTTTTGAGTTACTTTTGGAATAATTTATGGGCTAAACTTGGCACAAAATTGTTGTTTTCTACTACTTGTCATTCTCAAACAGATGGACAAACTGAAATTGTCAATAAAACTTCGGGAACACTTTTGCGTGCTATTCTTAAAAAGAACTGGGATTGACATTTCTATGGACTTTATTTTAGGGTTGCCTAGGACAAAGAAGTGGAGGGATTCTATTTTTGTTGTTGTGGATAGATTCTCTAAGATGGCACATTTTATAGCTTGTCATAAAACCGATGATGCTTCAAACATTGCGGATTTGTTCTTTAGAGAAGTCGCTAGATTGCTTGGCATGCCTAGGACTATTGTTTCTGGTCCCGATGTTAAATTCTTGAGTTACTTTTGGAAGACTTTATAGGCTGAACTTGGCACAAAATTGTTGTTTTCTACTACTTGTCATCCTCAAACGGATGGACAAACAGAAGTTGTCAATATAACTTTGGGAACACTTTTGCGTGCTATTCTTAAAAAGAATTTGGATTGACATTTCTATGGACTTTATTTTGGGGTTGCCTAGGACTAAGAAGGAGATGTATTCTATTTTTGTTGTTGTGGATAGATTCTCTAAGATGGCCCATTTTATAGCTTGTCATAAAACCGATGATGCTTCAAACATTGCGGATTTGTTCTTTAGAGAAGTCGCTAGGTTGCTTGGCATGTCTAGGAATATTGTTTCTGGTCGCGATGTTAAATTTTTGAGTTACTTTTGGAAGACTTTATGGGCTGAACTTGGCACAAAATTGTTGTTTTCTACTACTTGTCATCCTCAAACGGATGGACAAACTGAAGTTGTCAATATAACTTTGGGAACACTTTTGCGTGCTATTCTTAAAAAGAACTTGGATTGACATTTCTATGGACTTTATTTTGGGGTTGTTGTGGATAGATTCTCTAAGATGGCACATTTTATAGCTTGTCATAAAACCGATGATGCTTCAAACATTGCGGATTTGTTCTTTAGAGAAGTCGCTAGGTTGCGTGGCATGCCTAGGACTATTGTTTCTCGTCGCAATGTTAGATTTTTGAGTTACTTTTGGAATAATTTATGGGCTAAACTTGGCACAAAATTGTTGTTTTCTACTACTTGTCATCCTCAAACGGATGGACAAACTGAAGTTGTCAATAGAACTTTGGGAACACTTCTGCGTGCTATTCTTAAAAAGAACTTGGATTGACATTTCTCTGGACTTAATTTTGGAGTTGCCTAGGACTTAGAAGAGGAGGGATTCTATTTTTGTAGTTGTGGATAGATTCTCTAAGATGGCACATTTTATAGCTTGTCATGAAACCGATGATGCTTCAAACATTACGGATTTGTTCTTTAGAGAAGTCGCTAGGTTGCATGGCATACCTAGGACTATTGTTTCTCGTCGCAATGTTAAATTTTTGAGTTACTTTTGGAAGACTTTATGGGCTGAACTTGGCACAAAATTGTTGTTTTCTACTACTTGTCATCCTCAAACGGATGGACAAACTGAAGTTGTCAATGGAACTTTGGGAACACCTTTGCGTGCTATTCTTAAAAAGAACTTGGATTGACAATTCTATGGACTTTATTTTGGGGTTGCGTAGGACTAAGAAGGGGAGGGATTCTATTTTTGTTGTTGTGGATAGATTCTCTAAGATGGCACATTTTATAGCTTGTCATAAAACCGATGATGCTTCAAAAATTGCGGATTTGTTCTTTAGAGAAGTCGCTAGGTTGCTTGGCATGCCTAGGACTATTGTTTCTGGTGTCGATGTTAAATTCTTGAGTTACTTTTGGAATACTTTATGGGCTGAACTTGGCGCAAAATTGTTGTTTTCTACTACTTGTCATCCTCAAACGGATGGACAAACTGAAGATGTCAATATAACTTTGGGAACACTTTTGCGTGCTATTCTTAAAAAGAACTTGGATTGACATTTCTATGGACTTTATTTTGGGGTTGTTGTGGATAGATTCTCTAAGATGGCACATTTTATAGCTTGTCATAAAACCGATGATGCTTCAAACATTGCGGATTTGTTCTTTAGAGAAGTCGCTAGATTGCTTGGCATGCCTAGGACTATTGTTTCTGGTCCCGATGTTAAATTCTTGAGTTACTTTTGGAAGACTTTATAGGCTGAACTTGGCACAAAATTGTTGTTTTCTACTACTTGTCATCCTCAAACGGATGGACAAACAGAAGTTGTCAATATAACTTTGGGAACACTTTTGCGTGCTATTCTTAAAAAGAATTTGGATTGACATTTCTATGGACTTTATTTTGGGGTTGCCTAGGACTAAGAAGGAGATGTATTCTATTTTTGTTGTTGTGGATAGATTCTCTAAGATGGCACATTTTATAGCTTGTCATAAAACCGATGATGCTTCAAACATTGCGGATTTGTTCTTTAGAGAAGTCGCTAGATTGCTTGGCATGCCTAGGACTATTGTTTCTGGTCGCGATGTTAAATTCTTGAGTTACTTTTGGAAGACTTTATAGGCTGAACTTGGCACAAAATTGTTGTTTTCTACTACTTGTCATCCTCAAAAGGATGGACAAACAGAAGTTGTCAATATAACTTTGGGAACACTTTTGCGTGCTATTCTTAAAAAGAATTTGGATTGACATTTCTATGGACTTTATTTTGGGGTTGCCTAGGACTAAGAAGGAGATGTATTCTATTTTTGTTGTTGTGGATAGATTCTCTAAGATGGCACATTTTATAGCTTGTCATAAAACCGATGATGCTTCAAACATTGCGGATTTGTTCTTTAGAGAAGTCGCTAGGTTGCTTGGCATGTCTAGGACTATTGTTTCTGGTCGCGATGTTAAATTTTTGAGTTACTTTTGGAAGACTTTATGGGCTGAACTTGGCACAAAATTGTTGTTTTCTACTACTTGTCATCCTCAAACGGATGGACAAACTGAAGTTGTCAATATAACTTTGGGAACACTTTTGCGTGCTATTCTTAAAAAGAACTTGGATTGACATTTCTATGGACTTTATTTTGGGGTTGTTGTGGATAGATTCTCTAAGATGGCACATTTTATAGCTTGTCATAAAACCGATGATGCTTCAAACATTGCGGATTTGTTCTTTAGAGAAGTCGCTATGTTGCGTGGCATGCCTAGGACTATTGTTTCTCGTCGCAATGTTAGATTTTTGAGTTACTTTTGGAATAATTTATGGGCTAAACTTGGCACAAAATTGTTGTTTTCTACTACTTGTCATCCTCAAACGGATGGACAAACTGAAGTTGTCAATAGAACTTTGGGAACACTTCTGCGTGCTATTCTTAAAAAGAACTTGGATTGACATTTCTCTGGACTTTATTTTGGAGTTGCCTAGGCCTTAGAAGAGGAGGGATTCTATTTTTGTAGTTGTGGATAGATTCTCTAAGATGGCACATTTTATAGCTTGTCATGAAACCGATGATGCTTCAAACATTACGGATTTGTTCTTTAGAGAAGTCGCTAGGTTGCATGGCATGCCTAGGACTATTGTTTCTCGTCGCAATGTTAAATTTTTGAGTTACTTTTGGAAGACTTTATGGGCTGAACTTGGGACAAAATTGTTGTTTTCTACTACTTGTCATCCTCAAACGGATGGACAAACTGAAGTTGTCAATGGAACTTTGGGAACACCTTTGCGTGCTATTCTTAAAAAGAACTTGGATTGACAATTCTATGGACTTTATTTTGGGGTTGCGTAGGACTAAAAAGGGGAGGGATTCTATTTTTGTTGTTGTGGATAGATTCTCTAAGATGGCACATTTTATAGCTTGTCATAAAACCGATGATGCTTCAAACATTGCGGATTTGTTCTTTAGAGAAGTCGCTATGTTACGTGGCATGCCTAGGACTATTGTTTCTCGTCGCAATGTTAGATTTTTGAGTTACTTTTGGAATAATTTATGGGCTAAACTTGGCACAAAATTGTTGTTTTCTACTACTTGTCATCCTCAAACGGATGGACAAACTGAAGTTGTCAATAGAACTTTGGGAACACTTCTGCGTGCTATTCTTAAAAAGAACTTGGATTGACATTTCTCTGGACTTTATTTTGGAGTTGCCTAGGCCTTAGAAGAGGAGGGATTCTATTTTTGTAGTTGTGGATAGATTCTCTAAGATGGCACATTTTATAGCTTGTCATGAAACCGATGATGCTTCAAACATTACGGATTTGTTCTTTAGAGAAGTCGCTAGGTTGCATGGCATGCCTAGGACTATTGTTTCTCGTCGCAATGTTAAATTTTTGAGTTACTTTTGGAAGACTTTATGGGCTGAACTTGGGACAAAATTGTTGTTTTCTACTACTTGTCATCCTCAAACGGATGGACAAACTGAAGTTGTCAATGGAACTTTGGGAACACCTTTGCGTGCTATTCTTAAAAAGAACTTGGATTGACAATTCTATGGACTTTATTTTGGGGTTGCGTAGGACTAAGAAGGGGAGGGATTCTATTTTTGTTGTTGTGGATAGATTCTCTAAGATGGCACATTTTATAGCTTGTCATAAAACCGATGATGCTTCAAAAATTGCGGATTTGTTCTTTAGAGAAGTCGCTAGGTTGCTTGGCATGCCTAGGACTATTGTTTCTGGTGTCGAAGTTAAATTCTTGAGTTACTTTTGGAATACTTTATGGGCTGAATTTGGCGCAAAATTGTTGTTTTCTACTACTTGTCATCCTCAAACGGATGGACAAACTGAAGATGTCAATATAACTTTGGGAACACTTTTGCGTGCTATTCTTAAAAAGAACTTGGATTGACATTTCTATAGACTTTATTTTGGGGTTGTTGTGGATAGATTCTCTAAGATGGCACATTTTATAGCTTGTCATAAAACCGATGATGCTTCAAACATTACGGATTTGTTCTTTAGAGAAGTCGCTAGGTTGCATGGCATGCCTAGGACTATTGTTTCTCGTCGCAATGTTAAATTTTTGAGTTACTTTTGGAATAATTTATGGGCTAAACTTGGCACAAAATTGTTGTTTTCTACTACTTGTCATTCTCAAACAGATGGACAAACTGAAGTTGTCAATAAAACTTCGGGAACACTTTTGCGTGCTATTCTTAAAAAGAACTGGGATTGACATTTCTATGGACTTTATTTTGGGGTTGCCTAGGACAAAGAAGTGGAGGGATTCTATTTTTGTTGTTGTGGATAGATTCTCTAAGATGGCACATTTTATAGCTTGTCATAAAACCGATTATGCTTCAAACATTGCGGATTTGTTCTTTAGAGAAGTCGCTAGATTGCTTGGCATGCCTAGGACTATTGTTTCTGGTCGCGATGTTAAATTCTTGAGTTACTTTTGGAAGACTTTATAGGCTGAACTTGGCACAAAATTGTTGTTTTCTACTACTTGTCATCCTCAAACGGATGGACAAACAGAAGTTGTCAATATAACTTTGGAAACACTTTTGCGTGCTATTCTTAAAAAGAATTTGGATTGACATTTCTATGCACTTTATTTTGGGGTTGTTGTGGATAGATTCTCTAAGATGGCACATTTTATAGCTTGTCATAAAACCGATGATGCTTCAAACATTGCGGATTTGTTCTTTAGATTAGTCGCTAGGTTGCATGGCATGCCTAGGACTAATGTTTCTCGTCGCAATGTTAAATTTTTGAGTTACTTTTGGAATAATTTATGGGCTAAACTTGGCACAAAATTGTTGTTTTCTACAACTTGTCATCCTCAATCGGATGGACAAACTGAAGTTGTAAATAGAACTTTGGGAACACTTTTGCGTGCTATTCTTAAAAAGAACTTGGATTGACATTTCTATGGACTTTATTTTGGGGTTGCCTAGGACTAAGAAGGAGATGTATTCTATTTTTGTTGTTGTGGATAGATTCTCTAAGATGGCACATTTTATAGCTTGTCATAAAACCGATGATGCTTCAAACATTGCGGATTTGTTCTTTAGAGAAGTCGCTAGGTTGCTTGGCATGTCTAGGACTATTGTTTCTGGTCGCGATATTAAATTTTTGAGTTACTTTTGGAAGACTTTATGGGCTGAACTTGGCACAAAATTGTTGTTTTCTACTACTTGTCATCCTCAAACGGATGGACAAACTGAAGTTGTCAATAGAACTTTGGGAACACTTTTGCGTGCTATTCTTAAAAAGAACTTGGATTGACATTTCTATGGACTTTATTTTGGGGTTGCCTAGGACTAAGAAGGAGATGTATTCTATTTTTGTTGTTGTGGATAGATTCTCTAAGATGGCATATTTTATAGCTTGTCATAAAACCGATGATGCTTCAAACATTGCGGATTTGTTCTTTAGAGAAGTCGCTAGGTTGCTTGGCATGTCTAGGACTATTGTTTCTGGTCGCGATGTTAAATTTTTGAGTTACTTTTGGAAGACTTTATGGGCTGAACTTGGCACAAAATTGTTGTTTTCTACTACTTGTCATCCTCAAACGGATGGACAAACTGAAGTTGTCAATATAACTTTGGGAACACTTTTGCGTGCTATTCTTAAAAAGAACGTGGATTGACATTTCTATGGACTTTATTTTGGGGTTGTTGTGGATAGATTCTCTAAGATGGCACATTTTATAGCTTGTCATAAAACCGATGATGCTTCAAACATTGCGGATTTGTTCTTTAGAGAAGTCGCTATGTGGCGTGGCATGCCTAGGACTATTGTTTCTCGTCGCAATGTTAGATTTTTGAGTTACTTTTGGAATAATTTATGGGCTAAACTTGGCACAAAATTGTTGTTTTCTACTACTTGTCATCCTCAAACGGATGGACAAACTGAAGTTGTCAATAGAACTTTGGGAACACCTTTGCGTGCTATTCTTAAAAAGAACTTGGATTGACATTTCTATGGACTTTATTTTGGGGTTGCCTAGGACTAAGAAGGGGAGGGATTCTATTTTTGTTGTTGTGGATAGATTCTCTAGGATGGCACATTTTATAGCTTGTCATAAAACCGATGTTGCTTCAAACATTGCGGATTTTTTCTTTAGAGAAGTCGCTAGGTTGCTTGGCATGCCTAGGACTATTGATTCTGGTCGCGATGTGAAATTCTTGATTTACTTTTGGAATAATTTATGGGCTAAACTTGGCACAAAATTGTTGTTTTCTACTACTTGTCATCCTCAAACTGATGGACAAACTGAAGTTGTCAATGGAACTTTGGGAACACCTTTGCGTGCTATTCTTAAAAAGAACTTAGATTGACAATTCTATGGACTTTATTTTGGGGTTGCGTAGGACTAAGAAGGGGAGGGATTCTATTTTTGTTGTTGTGGATAGATTCTCTAAGATGGCACATTTTATAGCTTGTCATAAACCGATGATGCTTCAAAAATTGCGGATTAGTTCTTTAGAGAAGTCGCTAGGTTGCTTGGCATGCCTAGGACTATTGTTTCTGGTGTCGATGTTAAATTCTTCAGTTACTTTTGGAATACTTTATGGGCTGAACTTGGCGCAAAATTGTTGTTTTCTACTACTTGTCATCCTCAAACGGATGGACAAACTGAAGATGTCAATATAACTTTGGGAACACTTTTGCGTGCTATTCTTAAAAAGAACTTGGATTGACATTTCTATGGACTTTATTTTGGGGTTGTTGTGGATAGATTTTCTAAGATGGCACATTTTATAGCTTGTCATAAAACCGATGATGCTTCAAACATTGCGGATTTTTTTTTTAGAGAAGTCGCTAGGTTGCATGGCATGCCTAGGACTATTGTTTCTCGTCGCAATGTTAGATTTTTGAGTTACTTTTGTAATAATTTATGGGCTAAACTTGACACAAAATTGTTGTTTTCTACTACTTGTCATCCTCAAACGGATGGACAAACTGAAGTTGTCAATAAAACTTTGGGAACACTTTTGCGTGCTATTCTAAAAAAGAACTGGGATTGACATTTCTATGGACTTTATTTTGGGGTTGCCTAGGACAAAGAATTGGAGGGATTCTATTTTTGTTGTTGTGGATAGATTCTCTAAGATGGCACATTTTATAGCTTGTCATAAAACCGATGATGCTTCAAACATTGCGGATTTGTTCTTTAGGGAAGTCGCTAGATTGCTTGGCATGCCTAGGACTATTGTTTCTGGTCGCGATGTTAAATTCTTGAGTTACTTTTGGAAGACTTTATGGGCTGAACTTGGCACAAAATTGTTGTTTTCTACTACTTGTCATCCTCAAACGGATGGACAAACTGAAGTTGTCAATATAACTTTGGGAACACTTTTGCGTGCTATTCTTAAAAAGAACTTGGATTGTCATTTCTATGGACTTTATTTTGGGGTTGTTGTGGATAGATTCTCTAAGATGGCACATTTTATAGCTTGTCATAAAACCGATGATGCTTCAAACATTGCGGATTTGTTCTTTAGATTAGTCGCTAGGTTGCATGGCATGCCTAGGACTATTGTTTCTCGTCGCCATGTTAAATTTTTGAGTTACTTTTGGAATAATTTATGGGCTCAACTTGGCACAAAATTGTTGTTTTCTACTACTTGTCATCCTCAAACGGATGGACAAACTGAAGTTGTCAATAGAACTTTGGGAACACTTTTGCGTGCTATTCTTAAAAAGAACTTGGATTGACATTTCTATGGACTTTATTTTGGGGTTGCCTAGGACTAAGAAGGGGATGTATTCTATTTTTGTTGTTGTGGATAGATTCTCTAAGATGGCACATTTTATAGCTTGTCATAAAACCGATGATGCTTCAAACATTGCGGATTTGTTCTTTAGAGAAGTCGCTAGGTTGCTTGGCATGTCTAGGACTATTGTTTCTGGTCGCGATGTTAAATTTTTGAGTTACTTTTGGAAGACTTTATGGGCTGAACTTGGCACAAAATTGTTGTTTTCTACTACTTGTCATCCTCAAACGGATGGACAAACTGAAGTTGTCAATAGAACTTTGGGAACACTTTTGCGTGCTATTCTTAAAAAGAACTTGGATTGACATTTCTATGGACTTTATTTTGGGGTTGCCTAGGACTAAGAAGGGGATGTATTCTATTTTTGTTGTTGTGGATAGATTCTCTAAGATGGCACATTTTATAGCTTGTCATAAAACCGATGATGCTTCAAACATTGCGGATTTGTTCTTTAGAGAAGTCGCTAGGTTGCTTGGCATGCCTAGGACTATTGTTTCTGGTGTCGATGTTAAATTCTTGAGTTACTTTTGGAATACTTTATGGGCTGAACTTGGCGCAAAATTGTTGTTTTCTACTACTTGTCATCCTCAAACGGATGGACAAACTGAAGATATCAATATAACTTTGGGAACACTTTTGCGTGCTATTCTTAAAAAGAACTTGGATTGACATTTCTATGGACTTTATTTTGGGGTTGTTGTGGATAGATTCTCTAAGATGGCACATTTTATAGCTTGTCATAAAACCGATGATGCTTCAAACATTGCGGATTTGTTCTTTAGAGAAGTCGCTAGATTGCTTGGCATGCCTAGGACTATTGTTTCTGGTCCCGATGTTAAATTCTTGAGTTACTTTTGGAAGACTTTATAGGCTGAACTTGGCACAAAATTGTTGTTTTCTACTACTTGTCATCCTCAAACGGATGGACAAACAGAAGTTGTCAATATAACTTTGGGAACACTTTTGCGTGCTATTCTTAAAAAGAATTTGGATTGACATTTCTATGGACTTTATTTTGGGGTTGCCTAGGACTAAGAAGGAGATGTATTCTATTTTTGTTGTTGTGGATAGATTCTCTAAGATGGCACATTTTATAGCCTGTCATAAAACCGATGATGCTTCAAACATTGCGGATTTGTTCTTTAGAGAAGTCGCTAGATTGCTTGGCATGCCTAGGACTATTGTTTCTGGTCGCGATGTTAAATTCTTGAGTTACTTTTGGAAGACTTTATAGGCTGAACTTGGCACAAAATTGTTGTTTTCTACTACTTGTCATCCTCAAAAGGATGGACAAACAGAAGTTGTCAATATAACTTTGGGAACACTTTTGCGTGCTATTCTTAAAAAGAATTTGGATTGACATTTCTATGGACTTTATTTTGGGGTTGCCTAGGACTAAGAAGGAGATGTATTCTATTTTTGTTGTTGTGGATAGATTCTCTAAGATGGCACATTTTATAGCTTGTCATAAAACCGATGATGCTTCAAACATTGCGGATTTGTTCTTTAGAGAAGTCGCTAGGTTGCTTGGCATGTCTAGGACTATTGTTTCTGGTCGCGATGTTAAATTTTTGAGTTACTTTTGGAAGACTTTATGGGCTGAACTTGGCACAAAATTGTTGTTTTCTACTACTTGTCATCCTCAAACGGATGGACAAACTGAAGTTGTCAATATAACTTTGGGAACACTTTTGCGTGCTATTCTTAAAAAGAACTTGGATTGACATTTCTATGGACTTTATTTTGGGGTTGTTGTGGATAGATTCTCTAAGATGGCACATTTTATAGCTTGTCATAAAACCGATGATGCTTCAAACATTGCGGATTTGTTCTTTAGAGAAGTCGCTATGTTGCGTGGCATGCCTAGGACTATTGTTTCTCGTCGCAATGTTAGATTTTTGAGTTACTTTTGGAATAATTTATGGGCTAAACTTGGCACAAAATTGTTGTTTTCTACTACTTGTCATCCTCAAACGGATGGACAAACTGAAGTTGTCAATAGAACTTTGGGAACACTTCTGCGTGCTATTCTTAAAAAGAACTTGGATTGACATTTCTCTGGACTTTATTTTGGAGTTGCCTAGGCCTTAGAAGAGGAGGGATTCTATTTTTGTAGTTGTGGATAGATTCTCTAAGATGGCACATTTTATAGCTTGTCATGAAACCGATGATGCTTCAAACATTACGGATTTGTTCTTTAGAGAAGTCGCTAGGTTGCATGGCATGCCTAGGACTATTGTTTCTCGTCGCAATGTTAAATTTTTGAGTTACTTTTGGAAGACTTTATGGGCTGAACTTGGCACAAAATTGTTGTTTTCTACTACTTGTCATCCTCAAACGGATGGACAAACTGAAGTTGTCAATGGAACTTTGGGAACACCTTTGCGTGCTATTCTTAAAAAGAACTTGGATTGACAATTCTATGGACTTTATTTTGGGGTTGCGTAGGACTAAGAAGGGGAGGGATTCTATTTTTGTTGTTGTGGATAGATTCTCTAAGATGGCACATTTTATAGCTTGTCATAAAACCGATGATGCTTCAAAAATTGCGGATTTGTTCTTTAGAGAAGTCGCTAGGTTGCTTGGCATGCCTAGGACTATTGTTTCTGGTGTCGAAGTTAAATTCTTGAGTTACTTTTGGAATACTTTATGGGCTGAATTTGGCGCAAAATTGTTGTTTTCTACTACTTGTCATCCTCAAACGGATGGACAAACTGAAGATGTCAATATAACTTTGGGAACACTTTTGCGTGCTATTCTTAAAAAGAACTTGGATTGACATTTCTATAGACTTTATTTTGGGGTTGTTGTGGATAGATTCTCTAAGATGGCACATTTAATAGCTTGTCATAAAACCGATGATGCTTCAAACATTACGGATTTGTTCTTTAGAGAAGTCGCTAGGTTGCATGGCATGCCTAGGACTATTGTTTCTCGTCGCAATGTTAAATTTTTGAGTTACTTTTGGAATAATTTATGGGCTAAACTTGGCACAAAATTGTTGTTTTCTACTACTTGTCATTCTCAAACAGATGGACAAACTGAAGTTGTCAATAAAACTTCGGGAACACTTTTGCGTGCTATTCTTAAAAAGAACTGGGATTGACATTTCTATGGACTTTATTTTGGGGTTGCCTAGGACAAAGAAGTGGAGGGATTCTATTTTTGTTGTTGTGGATAGATTCTCTAAGATGGCACATTTTATAGCTTGTCATAAAACCGATTATGCTTCAAACATTGCGGATTTGTTCTTTAGAGAAGTCGCTAGATTGCTTGGCATGCCTAGGACTATTGTTTCTGGTCGCGATGTTAAATTCTTGAGTTACTTTTGGAAGACTTTATAGGCTGAACTTGGCACAAAATTGTTGTTTTCTACTACTTGTCATCCTCAAACGGATGGACAAACAGAAGTTGTCAATATAACTTTGGAAACACTTTTGCGTGCTATTCTTAAAAAGAATTTGGATTGACATTTCTATGGACTTTATTTTGGGGTTGTTGTGGATAGATTCTCTAAGATGGCACATTTTATAGCTTGTCATAAAACCGATGATGCTTCAAACATTGCGGATTTGTTCTTTAGATTAGTCGCTAGGTTGCATGGCATGCCTAGGACTAATGTTTCTCGTCGCAATGTTAAATTTTTGAGTTACTTTTGGAATAATTTATGGGCTAAACTTGGCACAAAATTGTTGTTTTCTACAACTTGTCATCCTCAATCGGATGGACAAACTGAAGTTGTAAATAGAACTTTGGGAACACTTTTGCGTGCTATTCTTAAAAAGCACTTGGATTGACATTTCTATGGACTTTATTTTGGGGTTGCCTAGGACTAAGAAGGAGATGTATTCTATTTTTGTTGTTGTGGATAGATTCTCTAAGATGGCACATTTTATAGCTTGTCATAAAACCGATGATGCTTCAAACATTGCGGATTTGTTCTTTAGAAAAGTCGCTAGGTTGCTTGGCATGTCTAGGACTATTGTTTCTGGTCGCGATGTTAAATTTTTGAGTTACTTTTGGAAGACTTTATGGGCTGAACTTGGCACAAAATTGTTGTTTTCTACTACTTGTCATCCTCAAACGGATGGACAAACTGAAGTTGTCAATAGAACTTTGGGAACACTTTTGCGTGCTATTCTTAAAAAGAACTTGGATTGACATTTCTATGGACTTTATTTTGGGGTTGCCTAGGACTAAGAAGGAGATGTATTCTATTTTTGTTGTTGTGGATAGATTCTCTAAGATGGCATATTTTATAGCTTGTCATAAAACCGATGATGCTTCAAACATTGCGGATTTGTTCTTTAGAGAAGTCGCTAGGTTGCTTGGCATGTCTAGGACTATTGTTTCTGGTCGCGATGTTAAATTTTTGAGTTACTTTTGGAAGACTTTATGGGCTGAACTTGGCACAAAATTGTTGTTTTCTACTACTTGTCATCCTCAAACGGATGGACAAACTGAAGTTGTCAATATAACTTTGGGAACACTTTTGCGTGCTATTCTTAAAAAGAACGTGGATTGACATTTCTATGGACTTTATTTTGGGGTTGTTGTGGATAGATTCTCTAAGATGGCACATTTTATAGCTTGTCATAAAACCGGTGATGCTTCAAACATTGCGGATTTGTTCTTTAGAGAAGTCGCTAGGTTGCATGGCATGCCTAGGACTATTGTTTCTCGTCGCAATGTTAGATTTTTGAGTTACTTTTGGAATAATTTATGGGCTAAACTTGGCACAAAATTGTTGTTTTCTACTACTTGTCATCCTCAAACGGATGGACAAACTGAAGTTGTCAATAGAACTTTGGGAACACTTCTGCGTGCTATTCTTAAAAAGAACTTGGATTGACATTTCTCTGGACTTTATTTTGGAGTTGCCTAGGCCTAAGAAGAGGAGGGATTCTATTTTTGTAGTTGTGGATAGATTCTCTAAGATGGCACATTTTATAGCTTGTCATGAAACCGATGATGCTTCAAACATTACGGATTTGTTCTTTAGAGAAGTCGCTAGGTTGCATGGCATGCCTAGGACTATTGTTTCTCGTCGCAAGGTTAAATTTTTGAGTTACTTTTGGAAGACTTTATGGGCTGAACTTGGAACAAAATTGTTGTTTTCTACTACTTGTCATCCTCAAACGGATGGACAAACTGTCAATATAACTTTGGGAACACTTTTGCGTGCTATTCTTAAAAAGAACTTGGATTGACATTTCTATGGACTTTATTTTGGAGTTGCCTAGGCCTAAGAAGAGGAGGGATTCTATTTTTGTAGTTGTGGATAGATTCTCTAAGATGGCACATTTTATAGCTTGTCATGAAACCGATGATGCTTCAAACATTACGGATTTGTTCTTTAGAGAAGTCGCTAGGTTGCATGGCATGCCTAGGACTATTGTTTCTCGTCGCAATGTTAAATTTTTGAGTTACTTTTGGAAGACTTTATGGGCTGAACTTGGCACAAAATTGTTGTTTTCTACTACTTGTCATCCTCAAACGGATGGACAAACTGAAGTTGTCAATGGAACTTTGGGAACACCTTTGCGTGCTATTCTTAAAAAGAACTTGGATTGACAATTCTATGGACTTTATTTTGGGGTTGCGTAGGACTAAGAAGGGGAGGGATTCTATTTTTGTTGTTGTGGATAGATTCTCTAAGATGGCACATTTTATAGCTTGTCATAAACCGATGATGCTTCAAAAATTGCGGATTAGTTCTTTAGAGAAGTCGCTAGGTTGCTTGGCATGCCTAGGACTATTGTTTCTGGTGTCGATGTTAAATTCTTCAGTTACTTTTGGAATACTTTATGGGCTGAACTTGGCGCAAAATTGTTGTTTTCTACTACTTGTCATCCTCAAACGGATGGACAAACTGAAGATGTCAATATAACTTTGGGAACACTTTTGCGTGCTATTCTTAAAAAGAACTTGGATTGACATTTCTATGGACTTTATTTTGGGGTTGTTGTGGATAGATTCTCTAAGATGGCACATTTTATAGCTTGTCATAAAACCGATGATGCTTCAAACATTGCGGATTTTTTCTTTAGAGAAGTCGCTAGGTTGCATGGCATGCCTAGGACTATTGTTTCTCGTCGCAATGTTAGATTTTTGAGTTACTTTTGTAATAATTTATGGGCTAAACTTGACACAAAATTGTTGTTTTCTACTACTTGTCATCCTCAAACGGATGGACAAACTGAAGTTGTCAATAAAACTTTGGGAACACTTTTGCGTGCTATTCTTAAAAAGAACTGGGATTGACATTTCTATGGACTTTATTTTGGGGTTGCCTAGGACAAAGAATTGGAGGGATTCTATTTTTGTTGTTGTGGATAGATTCTCTAAGATGGCACATTTTATAGCTTGTCATAAAACCGATGATGCTTCAAACATTGCGGATTTGTTCTTTAGGGAAGTCGCTAGATTGCTTGGCATGCCTAGGACTATTGTTTCTGGTCGCGATGTTAAATTCTTGAGTTACTTTTGGAAGACTTTATGGGCTGAACTTGGCACAAAATTGTTGTTTTCTACTACTTGTCATCCTCAAACGGATGGACAAACTGAAGTTGTCAATATAACTTTGGGAACACTTTTGCGTGCTATTCTTAAAAAGAACTTGGATTGACATTTCTATGGACTTTATTTTGGGGTTGTTGTGGATAGATTCTCTAAGATGGCACATTTTATAGCTTGTCATAAAACCGATGATGCTTCAAACATTGCGGATTTGTTCTTTAGATTAGTCGCTAGGTTGCATGGCATGCCTAGGACTATTGTTTCTCGTCGCCATGTTAAATTTTTGAGTTACTTTTGGAATAATTTATGGGCTCAACTTGGCACAAAATTGTTGTTTTCTACTACTTGTCATCCTCAAACGGATGGACAAACTGAAGTTGTCAATAGAACTTTGGGAACACTTTTGCGTGCTATTCTTAAAAAGAACTTGGATTGACATTTCTATGGACTTTATTTTGGGGTTGCCTAGGACTAAGAAGGGGATGTATTCTATTTTTGTTGTTGTGGATAGATTCTCTAAGATGGCACATTTTATAGCTTGTCATAAAACCGATGATGCTTCAAACATTGCGGATTTGTTCTTTAGAGAAGTCGCTAGGTTGCTTGGCATGTCTAGGACTATTGTTTCTGGTCGCGATGTTAAATTTTTGAGTTACTTTTGGAAGACTTTATGGGCTGAACTTGGCACAAAATTGTTGTTTTCTACTACTTGTCATCCTCAAACGGATGGACAAACTGAAGTTGTCAATATAACTTTGGGAACACTTTTGCGTGCTATTCTTAAAAAGAACTTGGATTGACATTTCTATGGACTTTATTTTGTGGTTGTTGTGGATAGATTCTCTAAGATGGCACATTTTATAGCTTGTCATAAAACCGATGATGCTTCAAACATTGCGGATTTGTTCTTTAGAGAAGTCGCTATGTTGCGTGGCATGCCTAGGACTATTGTTTCTCGTCGCAATGTTAGATTTTTGAGATACTTTTGGAATAATTTATGGGCTAAACTTGGCACAAAATTGTTGTTTTCTACTACTTGTCATCCTCAAACGGATGGACAAACTGAAGTTGTCAATAGAACTTTGGGAACACTTCTGCGTGCTATTCTTAAAAAGAACTTGGATTGACATTTCTCTGGACTTTATTTTGGAGTTGCTTAGGCCTTAGAAGAGGAGGGATTCTATTTTTGTAGTTGTGGATAGATTCTCTAAGATGGCACATTTTATAGCTTGTCATGAAACCGATGATGCTTCAAACATTACGGATTTGTTCTTTAGAGAAGTCGCTAGGTTGCATGGCATGCCTAGGACTATTGTTTCTCGTCGCAATGTTAAATTTTTGAGTTACTTTTGGAAGACTTTATGGGCTGAACTTGGCACAAAATTGTTGTTTTCTACTACTTGTCATCCTCAAACGGATGGACAAACTGAAGTTGTCAATGGAACTTTGGGAACACCTTTGCGTGCTATTCTTAAAAAGAACTTGGATTGACAATTCTATGGACTTTATTTTGGGGTTGCGTAGGACTAAGAAGGGGAGGGATTCTATTTTTGTTGTTGTGGATAGATTCTCTAAGATGGCACATTTTATAGCTTGTCATAAAACCGATGATGCTTCAAAAATTGCGGATTTGTTCTTTAGAGAAGTCGCTAGGTTGCTTGGCATGCCTAGGACTATTGTTTCTGGTGTCGATGTTAAATTCTTGAGTTACTTTTAAAATACTTTATGGGCTGAACTTGGCACAAAATTGTTGTTTTCTACTACTTGTCATCCTCAAACGGATGGACAAACTGAAGATGTCAATATAACTTTGGGAACACTTTTGCGTGCTATTCTTAAAAAGAACTTGGATTGACATTTCTATGGACTTTATTTTGGGGTTGTTGTGGATAGATTCTCTAAGATGGCACATTTTATAGCTTGTCATAAAACCGATGATGCTTCAAACATTACGGATTTGTTCTTTAGAGAAGTCGCTAGGTTGCATGGCATGCCTAGGACTATTGTTTCTCGTCGCAATGTTAAATTTTTGAGTTACTTTTGGAATAATTTATGGGCTAAACTTGGCACAAAATTGTTGTTTTCTACTACTTGTCATTCTCAAACAGATGGACAAACTGAAGTTGTCAATAAAACTTCGGGAACACTTTTGCGTGCTATTCTTAAAAAGAACTGGGATTGACATTTCTATGGACTTTATTTTGGGGTTGCCTAGGACAAAGAAGTGGAGGGATTCTATTTTTGTTGTTGTGGATAGATTCTCTAAGATGGCACATTTTATAGCTTGTCATAAAACCGATGATGCTTCAAACATTGCGGATTTGTTCTTTAGAGAAGTCGCTAGATTGCTTGGCATGCCTAGGACTATTGTTTCTGGTCGCGATGTTAAATTCTTGAGTTACTTTTGGAAGACTTTATAGGCT
The DNA here is from genome assembly GCF_022965805.1 of Primulina eburnea. Lineage (NCBI taxonomy): Eukaryota > Viridiplantae > Streptophyta > Magnoliopsida > Lamiales > Gesneriaceae > Primulina > Primulina eburnea. The sequence continues at coordinate 15,038,609 of NC_133104.1, read as the reverse complement.
GAACTTGGCACAAAATTGTTGTTTTCTACTACTTGTCATCCTCAAACGGATGGACAAACAGAAGTTGTCAATATAACTTTGGGAACACTTTTGCGTGCTATTCTTAAAAAGAATTTGGATTGACATTTCTATGGACTTTATTTTGGGGTTGTTGTGGATAGATTCTCTAAGATGACACATTTTATAGCTTGTCATAAAACCGATGATGCTTCAAACATTGCGGATTTGTTCTTTAGATTAGTCGCTAGGTTGCATGGCATGCCTAGGACTAATGTTTCTCGTCGCAATGTTAAATTTTTGAGTTACTTTTGGAATAATTTATGGGCTAAACTTGGCACAAAATTGTTGTTTTCTACAACTTGTCATCCTCAATCGGATGGACAAACTGAAGTTGTAAATAGAACTTTGGGAACACTTTTGCGTGCTATTCTTAAAAAGAACTTGGATTGACATTTCTATGGACTTTATTTTGGGGTTGCCTAGGACTAAGAAGGAGATGTATTCTATTTTTGTTGTTGTGGATAGATTCTCTAAGATGGCACATTTTATAGCTTGTCATAAAACCGATGATACTTCAAACATTGCGGATTTGTTCTTTAGAGAAGTCGCTAGGTTGCTTGGCATGTCTAGGACTATTGTTTCTGGTCGCGATGTTAAATTTTTGAGTTACTTTTGGAAGACTTTATGGGCTGAACTTTGCACAAAATTGTTGTTTTCTAATACTTGTCATCCTCAAACGGATGGACAAACTGAAGTTGTCAATAGAACTTTGGGAACACTTTTGTGTGCTATTCTTAAAAAGAACTTGGATTGACATTTCTATGGACTTTATTTTGGGGTTGCCTAGGACTAAGAAGGAGATGTATTCTATTTTTGTTGTTGTGGTTAGATTCTCTAAGATGGCACATTTTATAGCTTGTCATAAAACCGATGATGCTTCAAACATTGCGGATTTGTTCTTTAGAGAAGTCGCTAGGTTGCTTGGCATGTCTAGGACTATTGTTTCTGGTCGCGATGTTAAATTTTTGAGTTACTTTTGGAAGACTTTATGGGCTGAACTTGGCACAAAATTGTTGTTTTCTACTACTTGTCATCCTCAAACGGATGGACAAACTGAAGTTGTCAATATAACTTTGGGAACACTTTTGCGTGCTATTCTTAAAAAGAACTTGGATTGACATTTCTATGGACTTTATTTTGGGGTTGATGTGGATAGATTCTCTAAGATGGCACATTTTATAGCTTGTCATAAAACCGATGATGCTTCAAACATTGCGGATTTGTTCTTTAGAGAAGTCGCTATGTTGCGTGGCATGCCTAGGACTATTGTTTCTCGTCGCAATGTTAGATTTTTGAGTTACTTTTGGAATAATTTATGGGCTAAACTTGGCACAAAATTGTTGTTTTCTACTACTTGTCATCCTCAAACGGATGGACAAACTGAAGTTGTCAATAGAACTTTGGGAACACTTCTGCGTGCTATTCTTAAAAAGAACTTGGATTGACATTTCTCTGGACTTTATTTTGGAGTTGCCCAGGCCTTAGAAGAGGAGGGATTCTATTTTTGTAGTTGTGGATAGATTCTCTAAGATGGCACATTTTATAGCTTGTCATGAAACCGATGATGCTTCAAACATTACGGATTTGTTCTTTAGAGAAGTCGCTAGGTTGCATGGCATGCCTAGGACTATTGTTTCTCGTCGCAATGTTAAATTTTTGAGTTACCTTTGGAAGACTTTATGGGCTGAACTTGGCACAAAATTGTTGTTTTCTACTACTTGTCATCCTCAAACGGATGGACAAACTGAAGTTGTCAATGGAACTTTGGGAACACCTTTGCGTGCTATTCTTAAAAAGAACTTGGATTGACAATTCTATGGACTTTATTTTGGGGTTGCGTAGGACTAAGAAGGGGAGGGAATCTATTTTTGTTGTTGTGGATAGATTCTCTAAGATGGCACATTTTATAGCTTGTCATAAAACCGATAATGCTTCAAAAATTGCGGATTAGTTCTTTAGAGAAGTCGCTAGGTTGCTTGGCATGCCTAGGACTATTGTTTCTGGTGTCGATGTTAAATTCTTGAGTTACTTTTGGAATACTTTATGGGCTGAACTTGGCGCAAAATTGTTGTTTTCTACTACTTGTCATCCTCAAACGGATGGACAAACTGAAGATGTCAATATAACTTTGGGAACACTTTTGCGTGCTATTCTTAAAAAGAACTTGGATTGACATTTCTATGGACTTTATTTTGGGGTTGTTGTGGATAGATTCTCTAAGATGGCACATTTTATAGCTTGTCATAAAACCGATGATGCTTCAAACATTGCGGATTTGTTCTTTAGAGAAGTCGCTAGGTTGCATGGCATGCCTAGGACTATTGTTTCTCGTCGCAATGTTAGATTTTTGAGTTACTTTTGTAATAATTTATGGGCTAAACTTGACACAAAATTGTTGTTTTCTACTACTTGTCATTCTCAAACGGATGGACAAACTGAAGTTGTCAATAAAACTTGGGGAACACTTTTGCTTGCTATTCTTAAAAAGAACTGGGATTGACATTTCTATGGACTTTATTTTGGGGTTGCCTAGGACAAAGAATTGGAGGGATTCTATTTTTGTTGTTGTGGATAGATTCTCTAAGATGGCACATTTTATAGCTTGTCATAAAACCGATGATGCTTCAAACATTGCGGATTTGTTCTTTAGGGAAGTCGCTAGATTGCTTGGCATGCCTAGGACTATTGTTTCTGGTCGCGATGTTAAATTCTTGAGTTACTTTTGGAAGACTTTATGGGCTGAACTTGGCACAAAATTGTTGTTTTCTACTACTTGTCATCCTCAAACGGATGGACAAACTGAAGTTGTCAATATAACTTTGGGAACACTTTTGCGTGCTATTCTTAAAAAGAACTTGGATTGACATTTCTATGGACTTTATTTTGGGGTTGTTGTGGATAGATTCTCTAAGATGGCACATTTTATAGCTTGTCATAAAACCGATGATGCTTCAAACATTGCGGATTTGTTCTTTAGATTAGTCGCTAGGTTGCATGGCATGCCTAGGACTATTGTTTCTCGTCGCAATGTTAAATTTTTGAGTTACTTTTGGAATAATTTATGGGCTAAACTTGGCACAAAATTGTTGTTTTCTACTACTTGTCATCCTCAAACGGATGGACAAACTGAAGTTGTCAATAGAACTTTGGGAACACTTTTGCGTGCTATTCTTAAAAAGAACTTGGATTGACAATTCTATGGACTTTATTTTGGGGTTGCCTAGGACTAAGAAGGGGATGTATTCTATTTTTGTTGTTGTGGATAGATTCTCTAAGATGGCACATTTTATAGCTTGTCATAAAACCGATGATGCTTCAAACATTGCATATTTGTTCTTTAGAGAAGTCGCTAGGTTGCTTGGCATGCCTAGGACTATTGTTTCTGGTCGCGATGTTAAATTCTTGAGTTACTTTTGGAAGACTTTATGGGCTGAACTTGGCACAAAATTGTTGTTTTCTACTACTTGTCATCCTCAAACGGATGGACAAACTGAAGTTGTCAATATAACTTTGGGAACACTTTTGCGTGCTATTCTTAAAAATAACTTGGATTGACATTTCTATGGACTTTATTTTGGGGTTGTTGTGGATAGATTCTCTAAGATGGCACATTTTATAGCTTGTCATAAAACCGATGATGCTTCAAACATTGCGGATTTGTTCTTTAGAGAAGTCGCTAGGTTGCATGGCATGCCTAGGACTATTGTTTCTCGTCGCAATGTTAGATTTTGGAGTTACTTTTGGAATAATTTATGGGCTTTACTTGGCACAAAATTGTTGTTTTCTACTACTTGTCATCCTCAAACGGATGGACAAACTGAAGTTGTCAATAGAACTTTGGGAACACTTTTGCGTGCTATTCTTAAAAAGAACTTGGATTGACATTTCTCTGGACTTTATTTTGGAGTTGCCTAGGCCTAAGAAGAGGAGGGATTCTATTTTTGTAGTTGTGGATAGATTCTCTAAGATGGCACATTTTATAGCTTGTCATGAAACCGATGATGCTTTAGACATTACGGATTTGTTCTTTAGAGAAGTCGCTAGGTTGCATGGCATGCCTAGGACTATTGTTTCTCGTCTCAATGTTAAATTTTTGAGTTACTTTTGGAATATTTATGGGCTAAAATTTGCACAAAATTGTTGTTTTCTACTACTTGTCATTCTCAAACAGATGGACAAACTGAAGTTGTCAATAAAACTTTGGGAACACTTTTGCGTGCTATTCTTAAAAAGAACTGGGATTGACATTTCTATGGACTTTAGTTTGGGGTTGCCTAGGCGAAAGAAGAGGAGGGATTCTATTTTTGTAGTTGTTGATAGATTCTCTAAGATGACACATTTTATTGCTTTTCATGAAACCGATGATGCTTCAAACATTGCGGATTTGTTCTTTAGAGAATTCGCTAGGTTGCATGGCATGCCTAGGACTATTGTTTCTCGTCGCAATGTTGAATTTTTGAGTTACTTTTGGAAAAATTTACGGGCTAAACTTGGCACAAAATTGTTGTTTTCTACTACTTGTCATTCTGAAACAGATGGACAAACTGAAGTTGTCAATAAAACTTTGGGAACACTTTTGCGTACTATTCTTAAAAAGAACTTGGATTGACATTTCTATGGACTTTAGTTTGGGGTTGCCTAGGCCTAAGAAGAGGAGGGATTTTATTTTTGTAGTTGTGGATAGATTCTCTAAGATGACACATTTTATAGATTGTTATGAAACCGATGATGCTTCAAACATTGCGGATTTGTTCTTTAGAGAAGTCGCTAGGTTGCATGGCATGCCTAGGCACTATTGTTTCTCGTCGCAATGTTAAATTTTTAAATTACTTTTGGAATAATTTATGGGCTAAACTTGGCACAAAATTGTGGGTTTCTACTACTTGTCATCCTCAAACGGATGGACAAATTGAAGTTGTTAATAGAACTTTGGGAACACTTTTTCGTGCTATTCTTAAAAGGAACTTGGATTGACATTTCTATGGACTTTAATTTGGGGTTGCATGGCTTGCCTAGGACTATTGTTCTGGTCGCGATGTTAAATTCTTGAGTTACTTTTGGAAGACTTTATGGGCTAAACTTAGCACAAAATTTTTGTTATCTACTACTTGTCATCCTCAAACAGATGGACAAACTGAAGTTGTCCATAGAACTTTGGGAACACTTTTTCGTGCTATTCTTAAAAGGAATTTGGATTGACATTTCTAAGGACTTTAGTTTGGGGTTGCCTAGGCCTAAGAAGAGGAGGGATTCTATTTTAGTTGTTGTGGATAGATTCTCTAAGATGGCACTTTTTATAGCTTGTCATAAAACCGATGATGCTTCAAACATTGCGGATTTGTTCTTTAGAGAAGTCGCTAGGTTGCATGGCATGCCTGGGACTATTGTTTCTTGTCGCAATGTTAAATTTTTGAGTTACTTTTGGATTAATTTATGGGCTAAACTTGGCACAAAATTGTTTTCTACTACTTGTCATCCTCAAACGGATGGTCAAACTGAAGTTGTCAATAGAACTTTTGGAACACTTTTGCGTGCTATTCTTAAAAAGAACTTGGATTGACAATTCTATGGACTTTATTTTGGGGTTACCTAGGACTAAGAAGGGGAGGGATTCTATTTTTGTTGTTGTGGATAGATTCTCTAAGATGGCACATTTTATAGCTTGTCATAAAACCGATGATGCTTCAAACATTGCGGATTTGTTCTTTAGAGAAGTCGCTAGGTTGCTTGGCATGCCTAGGAATATTGTTTCTGGTCGCGATGTTAAATTCTTGAGTTACTTTTGGAAGACTTTATGGGCTGAACTTGGCACAAAATTGTTGTTTTCTACTATTTGTCATCCTCAAACTGATGGACAAACTGAAGTTGTCAATAGAACTTTGGGAACACCTTTGCGTGCTATTCTTAAAAAGAACTTGGATTGACATTTCTATGGACTTTATTTTGGGGTTGCCTAGGACTAAGAAGGGGAGGGATTCTATTTTTGTTGTTGTGGATAGATTCTCTAGGATGGCACATTTTATAGCTTGTCATAAAACCGATGTTGCTTCAAACATTGCGGATTTTTTCTTTAGAGAAGTCGCTAGGTTGCTTGGCATGCCTAGGACTATTGATTCTGGTCGCGATGTGAAATTCTTGATTTACTTTTGGAATAATTTATGGGCTAAACTTGGCACAAAATTGTTGTTTTCTACTACTTGTCATCCTCAAACTGATGGACAAACTGAAGTTGTCAATAGAACTTTGGGAACACCTTTGCGTGCTATTCTTAAAAAGAACTTGGATTGACAATTCTATGGACTTTATTTTGGGGTTGCCTAGGACTAAGAAGGGGTGGGATTCTATTTTTGTTGTCGTGGATAGATTCTCTAAGATGGCACATTTTATAGCTTGTCATAAAACCGATGATGCTTCAAACATTGCGGATTTGTTCTTTAGAGAAGTCGCTAGGTTGCTTGGCATGCCTAGGACTATTGTTTCTGGTCGCGATGTTAAATTCTTGAGTTACTTTTGGAAGACTTTATGGGCTGAACTTGGCACAAAATTGTTGTTTTCTACTACTTGTCATCCTCAAACTGATGGACAAACTGAAGTTGTCAATAGAACTTTGGGAACACCTTTGCGTGCTATTCTTAAAAATAACTTGGATTGACATTTCTATGGACTTTATTTTGGGGTAGCCTAGGACTAAGAAGGGGAGGGATTCTATTTTTGTTGTTGTGGATAGATTCTCTAAGATGGCACATTTTATAGCTTGTCATAAAACCGATGTTGCTTCAAACATTGCGGATTTTTTCTTTAGAGAAGTCGCTAGGTTGCTTGGCATGCCTAGGACTATTTTTTCTGGTCGCGATGTTAAATTCTTGAGTTACTTTTGGAAGACTTTATGGGCTGAACTTGTCACAAAATTGTTGTTTTCTACTACTTGTCATCCTCAAACTGATGGACAAACTGAAGTTGTCAATAGAACTTTGGGAACACCTTTGCGTGCTATTCTTAAAAAGAACTTGGATTGACAATTCTATGGACTTTATTTTGGGGTTGCCTAGGACTAAGAAGGGGATGTATTCTATTTTTGTTGTTGTGGATAGATTCTCTAAGATGGCACATTTTATAGCTTGTCATAAAACCGATGATGCTTCAAACATTGCATATTTGTTCTTTAGAGAAGTCGCTAGGTTGCTTGGCATGCCTAGGACTATTGTTTCTGGTCGCGATGTTAAATTCTTGAGTTACTTTTGGAAGACTTTATGGGCTGAACTTGGCACAAAATTTTTGTTTTCTACTACTTGTCATCCTCAAATGGATGGACAAACTGAAGTTGTCAATATAACTTTGGGAACACTTTTGCGTGCTATTCTTAAAAAGAACTTGGATGGACATTTCTATGGACTTTATTTTGGGGTTGTTGTGGACAGATTCTCTAAGATGGCTCATTTTATAGCTTGTCATAAAACCGATGATGCTTCAAACATTGCGGATTTGTTCTTTAGAGAAGTCGCTAGGTTGCATGGCATGCCTAGGACTATTGTTTCTCGTCGCAATGTTAAATTTTTGAGTTACTTTTGGAATAATTTATGGGCTAAACTTGGCACAAAATTGTTGTTTTCTACTACTTGTCATCCTCAAACGGATGGACAAACTGAAGTTGTCAATAGAACTTTGGGAACACTTTTGCGTGCTATTCTTAAAAAGAACTTGGATTGATATTTCTATGGACTTTATTTTGGGGTTGCCTAGGACTAAGAAGGGGATGTATTCTATTTTTGTAGTTGTGGATAGATTCTCAAAGATGGTACATTTTATAGCTTGTCATAAAACCGATGATGCTTCAAACATTGCGGATTTGTTCTTTAGACAAGTCGCTAGGTTGCTTGGCATGCCTATGACTATTGTTTCTGGTCGCGATGTCAAATTCTTGGGTTAATTTTGGAAGACTTTATGGGCTGAACTTGGCACAAAATTGTTGTTTTCTACTACTTGTCATCCTCAAACGGATGGACAAACTGAAGTTGTCAATATAACTTTGGGAACACTTTTGCGTGCTATTCTTAAAAAGAACTTGGATTGACATTTCTATGGACTTTATTTTGGGGTTGTTGTGGATAGATTCTCTAAGATGGCACATTTTATAGCTTGTCATAAAACCGATGATGCTTCAAACATTGCGGATTTGTTCTTTAGATTAGTCGCTAGGTTGCATGGCATGCCTAGGACTATTGTTTCTCGTCGCAATGTTAAATTTTTGAGTTACTTTTGGAATAATTTATGGGCTAAACTTGGCACAAAATTGTTGTTTTCTACTACTTGTCATCCTCAAACGGATGGACAAACTGAAGTTGTCAATAGAACTTTGGGAACACTTTTGCGTGCTATTCTTAAAAAGAAATTGGATTGACAATTCTATGGACTTTATTTTGGGGTTGCCTAGGACTAAGAAGGGGATGTATTCTATTTTTGTTGTTGTGGATAGATTCTCTAAGATGGCACATTTTATAGCTTGTCATAAAACCGATGATGCTTCAAACATTGCATATTTGTTCTTTAGAGAAGTCGCTAGGTTGCTTGGCATGCCTAGGACTATTGTTTCTGGTCGCGATGTTAAATTCTTGAGTTACTTTTGGAAGACTTTATGGGCTGAACTTGGCACAAAATTGTTGTTTTCTACTACTTGTCATCCTCAAACGGATGGACAAACTGAAGTTGTCAATATAACTTTGGGAAAACTTTTGCGTGCTATTCTTAAAAATAACTTGGATTGACATTTCTATGGACTTTATTTTGGGGTTGTTGTGGATAGATTCTCTAAGATGGCACATTTTATAGCTTGTCATAAAACCGATGATGCTTCAAACATTGCGGATTTGTTCTTTAGAGAAGTCGCTAGGTTGCATGGCATGCCTAGGACTATTGTTTCTCGTCGCAATGTTAGATTTTTGAGTTACTTTTGGAATAATTTATGGGCTTAACTTGGCACAAAATTGTTGTTTTCTACTACTTGTCATCCTCAAACGGATGGACAAACTGAAGTTGTCAATAGAACTTTGGGAACACTTTTGCGTGTTATTCTTAAAAAGAACTTGGATTGACATTTCTCTGGACTTTATTTTGGAGTTGCCTAGGCCTAAGAAGAGGAGGGATTCTATTTTTGTAGTTGTGGATAGATTCTCTAAGATGGCACATTTTATAGCTTGTCATGAAACCGATGATGCTTCAGACATTACGGATTTGTTCTTTAGAGAAGTCGCTAGGTTGCATGGCATGCCTAGGACTATTGTTTCTCGTCGCAATGTTAAATTTTTGAGTTACTTTTGGAATATTTATGGGCTAAAATTTGCACAAAATTGTTGTTTTCTACTACTTGTCATCCTCAAACAGATGGACAAACTGAAGTTGTCAATAAAACTTTGGGAACACTTTTGCGTGGTATTCTTAAAAAGAACTGGGATTGACATTTCTATGGACTTTAGTTTGGGGTTGCCTAGGCGAAAGAAGAGGAGGGATTCTATTTTTGTAGTTGTTGATAGATTCTCTAAGATGACACATTTTATAGCTTGTCATGAAACCGATGATGCTTCAAACATTGCGGATTTGTTCTTTAGAGAATTCGCTAGGTTGCATGGCATGCCTAGGACTATTGTTTCTCGTCGCAATGTTGAATTTTTGAGTTACTTTTGGAAAAATTTACGGGCTAAACTTGGCACAAAATTGTTGTTTTCTACTACTTGTCATTCTGAAACAGATGGACAAACTGAAGTTGTCAATAAAACTTTGGGATCACTTTTGCGTGCTATTCTTAAAAAGAACTTGGATTGACATTTCTATGGACTTTAGTTTGGGGTTGCCTAGGCCTAAGTAGAGGAGGGATTTTATTTTTGAAGTTGTGGATAGATTCTCTAAGATGACACATTTTATAGATTGTCATGAAACCGATGATGCTTCAAACATTGCGGATTTGTTCTTTAGAGAAGTCGCTAGGTTGCATGGCATGCCTAGGACTATTGTTTCTCGTCGCAATGTTAAATTTTTAAATTACTTTTGGAATAATTTATGGGCTAAACTTGGCACAAAATTGTGGGTTTCTACTACTTGTCATCCTCAAACGGATGGACAAATTGAAGTTGTTAATAGAACTTTGGGAACACTTTTTCGTGCTATTCTTAAAAGGAACTTGGATTGACATTTCTATGGACTTTAATTTGGGGTTGCCTAGGCCTAAGAAGAGGAGGGATTCTATTTTTGTTATTGTGGATAGATTTTCTAAGATGGCACATTTTATAGCTTGTCATAAAAACGATGATGCTTCAAACATTGCGGATTTGTTCTTTAGAGAAGTCGTTAGGTTGCATGGCATGCCTAGGACTATTGTTCTGGTCGCGATGTTAAATTCTTGAGTTACTTTTGGAAGACTTTATGGGCTAAACTTAGCACAAAATTTTTGTTATCTACTACTTGTCATCCTCAAACAGATGGACAAACTGAAGTTGTCCATAGAACTTTGGGAACACTTTTTCGTGCTATTCTTAAAAGGAATTTGGATTGACATTTCTAAGGACTTTAGTTTGGGGTTGCCTAGGCCTAAGAAGAGGAGGGATTCTATTTTAGTTGTTGTGGATAGATTCTCTAAGATGGCACTTTTTATAGCTTGTCATAAAACCGATGATGCTTCAAACATTGCGGATTTGTTCTTTAGAGAAGTCGCTAGGTTGCATGGCATGCCTGGGACTATTGTTTCTTGTCGCAATGTTAAATTTTTGAGTTACTTTTGGATTAATTTATGGGCTAAACTTGGCACAAAATTGTTGTTTTCTACTACTTGTCATCCTCAAACGGATGGTCAAACTGAAGTTGTCAATGGAACTTTGGGAACACCTTTGCGTGCTATTCTTAAAAAGAACTTGGATTGACAATTCTATGGACTTTATTTTGGGGTTACCTAGGACTAAGATGGGGAGGGATTCTATTTTTGTTGTTGTGGATAGATTCTCTAAGATGGCACATTTTATAGCTTGTCATAAAACCGATTATGCTTCAAACATTGCGGATTTGTTCTTTAGAGAAGTCGCTAGGTTGCTTGGCATGCCTAGGACTATTGATTCTGGTCGCGATGTTAAATTCTTGATTTACTTTTGGAATAATTTATGGGCTAAACTTGGCACAAAATTGTTGTTTTCTACTACTTGTCATCCTCAAACGGAAGGACAAACTGAAGTTGTCAATGGAACTTTGGGAACACTTTTTCGTGCTATTCTTTAAAGGAACTTGGATTGACATTTCTATGGACTTTAGTTTGGGGTTGCCTAGGCCTAAGAAGAGGAGGGCTTCTATTTTTGTTATTGTGGAAAGATTTTCTAAGATAGCACATTTTATAGCTTATCATAAAAGCGATGATGCTTCAAACATTGCGGATTTGTTCTTTAGAGAAGTCGTTAGATTGCATGGCATGCCTAGGACTATTGATTCTGGTCGCGATGTTAAATTTTTGAGTTACTTTTAGAATAATTTATGGGCTGAACTTGGCACAAAATTGTTGTTTTCTACTACTTGTCATTCTCAAACAGATGGACAAACTGAAGTTGTCAATAGAACTTTTGGAACACCTTTGCGTGCTATTCTTAAAAAGAACTTGGATTGACAATTCTGTGGACTTTATTTTGGGGTTGCCTAGGACTAAGAAGGGGTGGGATTCTATTTTTGTTGTCGTGGATAGATTCTCTAAGATGGCACATTTTATAGCTTGTCATAAAACCGATGATGCTTCAAACATTGCGGATTTGTTCTTTAGAGAAGTCGCTAGGTTGCTTGGCATGCCTAGGACTATTGTTTCTGGTCGCGATGTTAAATTCTTGAGTTACTTTTGGAAGACTTTATGGGCTGAACTTGGCACAAAATTGTTGTTTTTTACTACTTGTCATCCTCAAACTGATGGACAAACTGAAGTTGTCAATAGAACTTTGGGAACACCTTTGCGTGCTATTCTTAAAAAGAACTTGGATTGACATTTCTATGGACTTTATTTTGGGGTTGCCTAGGACTAAGAAGGGGAGGGATTCTATTTTTGTTGTTGTGGATAGATTCTCTAAGATGGCACATTTTATAGCTTGTCATAAAACCGATGATGCTTCAAACATTGCGGATTTGTTCTTTAGAGAAGTCGCTAGGTTGCTTGGCATGCCTAGGACTATTGTTTCTGGTCGCGATGTTAAATTCTTGAGTTACTTTTGGAAGACTTTATGGGCTGAACTTGGCACAAAATTGTTGTTTTTTACTACTTGTCATCCTCAAACTGATGGACAAACTGAAGTTGTCAATAGAACTTTGGGAACACCTTTGCGTGCTATTCTTAAAAAGAACTTGGATTGACATTTCTATGGACTTTATTTTGGGGTTGCCTAGGACTAAGAAGGGGAGGGATTCTATTTTTGTTGTTGTGGATAGATTCTCTAAGATGGCACATTTTATAGCTTGTCATAAAACCGATGTTGCTTCAAACATTGCGGATTTTTTCTTTAGAGAAGTCGCTAGGTTGCTTGGCATGCCTAGGACTATTTTTTCTGGTCGCGATGTTAAATTCTTGAGTTACTTTTGGAAGACTTTATGGGCTGAACTTGTCACAAAATTGTTGTTTTCTACTACTTGTCATCATCAAACTGATGGACAAACTGAAGTTGTCAATAGAACTTTGGGAACACCTTTGCGTGCTATTCTTAAAAAGAACTTGGATTGACATTTCTATGGACTTTATTTTGGGGTTGCCTAGGACTAAGAAGGGGAGGGATTCTATTTTTGTTGTTGTGGATAGATTCTCTAAGATGGCACATTTTATAGCTTGTCATAAAACCGATGATGCTTCAAACATTGCGGATTTGTTCTTTAGAGAAGTCGCTAGGTTGCTTGGCATGCCTAGGACTATTGTTTCTGGTCGCGATGTTAAATTCTTGAGTTACTTTTGGAAGACTTTATGGGCTGAACTTGGCACAAAATTGTTGTTTTTTACTACTTGTCATCCTCAAACTGATGGACAAACTGAAGTTGTCAATAGAACTTTGGGAACACCTTTGCGTGCTATTCTTAAAAAGAACTTGGATTGACAATTCTATGGACTTTATTTTGGGGTTGCCTAGGACTAAGAAGGGGATGTATTCTATTTTTGTTATTGTGGATAGATTCTCTAAGATGGCACATTTTATAGCTTGTCATAAAACCGATGATGCTTCAAACATTGCATATTTGTTCTTTAGAGAAGTCGTTAGGTTGCTTGGCATGCCTAGGACTATTGTTTCTGGTCGCGATGTTAAATTCTTGAGTTACTTTTGGAAGACTTTATGGGCTGAACTTGGCACAAAATTGTTGTTTTCTACTACTTGTCATCCTCAAATGGTTGGACAAACTGAAGTTGTCAATATAACTTTGGGAACACTTTTGCGTGCTATTCTTAAAAAGAACTTGGATGGACATTTCTATGGACTTTATTTTGGGGTTGTGGACAGATTCTCTAAGATGGCACATTTAATAGCTTGTCATAAAACCGATGATGCTTCAAACATTGCGGATTTGTTCTTTAGAGAAGTCGCTAGGTTGCATGGCATGCCTAGGACTATTGTTTCATGTCGCAATGTTAAATTTTTGAGTTACTTTTGGAATAATTTATGGGCTAAACTTGGCACAAAATTGTTGTTTTCTACTACTTGTCATCCTCAAACGGATGGACAAACTGAAGTTGTCAATAGAACTTTGGGAACACTTTTGCGTGCTATTCTTAAAAAGAACTTGGATTGATATTTCTATGGACTTTATTTTGGGGTTGCCTAGGACTAAGAAGGGGATGTATTCTATTTTTGTAGTTGTGGATAGATTCTCAAAGATGGTACATTTTATAGCTTGTCATAAAACCGATGATGCTTCAAACATTGCGGATTTGTTCTTTAGACAAGTCGCTAGGTTTCTTGGCATGCCTATGACTATTGTTTCTGGTCGCGATGTCAAATTCTTGGGTTAATTTTGGAAGACTTTATGGGCTGAACTTGGCACAAAATTGTTGTTTTCTACTACTTGTCATCCTCAAACGGATGGACAAACTGAAGTTGTCAATATAACTTTGGGAACATTTTATAGCTTGTCATAAAACCGATGATGCTTCAATTATTGCAGATTTGTTCTTTAGAGAAGTCGCTAGGTTGCTTGGCATGCCTAGGACTATCGTTTCTGGTCGCGATGTTAAATTCTTGAGTTACTTTTGGAAGACTTTATGGGCTGAACTTGGCACAAAATTGTTGTATTCTACTACTTGTCATCCTCAAACGGATGGACAAACTGAAGTTGTCAATATAACTTTGGGAACACTTTTGCGTGCTATTCTTAAAAAGAACTTGGATTGACATTTCTATTGACTTTATTTTGGGGTTGTTGTGGATAGATTCTCTAAGATGGCACATTTTATAGCTTGTCATAAAACCGATGATGCTTCAAACATTGCGGATTTGTTCTTTAGAGAAGTCGCTAGGTTGCATGGCATGCATAGGACTATTGTTTCTCGTCGCAATGTTAGATTTTTGAGTTACTTTTGGAATAATTTATGGGCTAAACTTGGCACAAAATTGGTGTTTTCTACTACTTGTCATCCTCAAACGGATGGACAAACTGAAGTTGTCAATAGAACTTTGGGAACACTTCTGCGTGCTATTCTTAAAAAGAACTTGGATTGACATTTCTCTGGACTTTATTTTGGAGTTGCCTAGGCCTAAGAAGAGGAGGGATTCTATTTTTGTAGTTGTGGATAGATTCTCTAAGATGACACATTTTATAGCTTGTTATGAAACCGATGATGCATCAAACATTACGGATTTGTTCTTTAGACAAGTCGCTAGGTTGCATGGCATGCCTATGACTATTGTTTCTCGTCGCAATGTTAAATTTTTGAGTTACTTTTGGAAGACGTTATGGGCTGAACTTGGCACAAAATTGTTGTTTTCTACTACTTGTCATCCTCAAACGGATGGACAAACTGAAGTTGTCAATATAACTTTGGGAACGCTTTTGCGTGCTATTCTTAAAAAGAACTTGGATTGCTATTTCTATTGACTTTATTTTGGGGTTGTTGTGGATAGATTCTCTAAGATGGCACATTTTATAGCTTGTCATAAAACCGATGATGCTTAAAACATTGCGGATTTGTTCTTTAGAGAAGTCGCTAGGTTGCATGGCATGCCTAGGACTATTGTTTCTCGTCGCAATGTTAAATTCTTGAGTTAGTTTTGGAAGCTGAACTTGGCACAAAATTGTTGTTTTCTACTACTTGTCATCCTCAAACTGATGGACAAACTGAAGTTGTCAATAGAACTTTGGAACACCTTTGCATGCTATTCTTAAAAAGAACTTGGATTGACATTTCTATGGACTTTATTTTGAGGTTGCCTAGGACTAAGAAGGGGAGGGATTCTATTTTTGTTTTTGTGGATATATTCTCTAAGATGACACATTTTATAGCTTGTCATAAAACCGATGTTTCTTCAAACATTGCGGATTTTTTCTTTAGAGAAGTCGCTAGGTTGCTTGGCATGCCTAGGACTATTGATTCTGGTCGCGATGTTAAATTCTTGAGTTACTTTTGGAATAATTTATGGGCTAAACTTGGCACAAAATTGTTGTTTTCTACTACTTCTTATCCTCAAACGGATGGACAAACTGAAGTTGTCAATATAACTTTGGGAACACTTTTGCGTGCTATTCTTAAAAAGAACTTGGATTGACATTTCTCTGGACTTTATTTTGGAGTTGCCTAGGCCTAAGAAGAGGAGGGATTCTATTTTTGTAGTTGTGGATAGATTCTCTAAGATGGCACATTTTATAGCTTGTTATGAAACCGATGATGCTTCAAACATTACGGATTTGTTCTTTAGAGAAGTCGCTAGGTTGCATGGCATGCCTAGGACTATTGTTTCTCGTCGCAATGTTAAATTTTTGAGTTACTTTTGGAAGACGTTATGGGCTGAACTTGGCACAAAATTGTTGTTTTCTACTACTTGTCATCTTCAAACGGATGGACAAACTGAAGTTGTCAATATAACTTTGGGAACGCTTTTGCGTGCTATTTTTAAAAAGAACTTGGATTGACATTTCTATTGATTTTATTTTGGAGTTGTTGTGGATAGATTCTCTAAGATGGCACATTTTATAGCTTGTCATAATACCGATGATGCTTCAAACATTGCGGATTTGTTCTTTAGAGAAGTCGCTAGGTTGCATGGCATGCCTAGGACTATTGTTTATCGTCGCAATGTTAAATTCTTGAGTTAGTTTTGGAAGACTTTATGGGCTGAACTTGGCACAAAATTGTTGTTTTCTACTACTTGTCATCCTCAAACAGATGGACAAACTGAAATTGTCAATAGAACTTTGGGAACACCTTTGCATGCTATTCTTAAAAAGAACTTGGATTGACATTTCTATGGACTTTATTTTGAGGTTGCCTAGGACTAAGAAGGGGATGGATTCTATTTTTGTTTTTTGTGGATAGATTCTCTAAGATGGCACATTTTATAGCTTGTCATAAAACCGATGTTTCTTCAAACATTGCGGATTTTTTCTTTAGAGAAGTCGCTAGGTTGCTTGGCATGCCTAGGACTATTGATTCTGGTCGCGATGTTAAATTCTTGAGTTACTTTTGGAATAATTTAGGGGCTAAACTTGGCAGAAAATAGTTGTTTTCTACTACTTCTCATCCTCAAACGAATGGACAAACTGAAGTTGTCAATGGAACTTTGGGAACACCTTTGCGTGCTATTCTTAAAAAGAACTTGGATTGACAATTCTATGGACTTTATTTTGGGGTTGCCTAGGACTAAGAAAGGCAGGGATTCTATTTTTGTTGTTGTGGATAGATTCTCTAAGATGGCACATTTTATAGCTTGTCATAAACCGATGATGCTTCAAACATTACGGATTTGTTCTTTAGAGAAGTCGCTAGGTTGCTTGGCATGCCTAGGACTATTGTTTCTCGTCGCAATGTTAGATTTTTGAGTTACTTTTGGAATAATTTATGGGCTAAACTTGGCACAAAATTGGTGTTTTCTACTACTTGTCATCCTCAAACGGATGGACAAACTGAAGTTGTCAATAGAACTTTGGGAACACTTCTGCGTGCTATTCTTAAAAAGAACTTGGATTGACATTTCTCTGGACTTTATTTTGGAGTTGCCTAGGCCTAAGAAGAGGAGGGATTCTATTTTTGTAGTTGTGGATAGATTCTCTAAGATGACACATTTTATAGCTTGTTATGAAACCGATGATGCATCAAACATTACGGATTTGTTCTTTAGACAAGTCGCTAGGTTGCATGGCATGCCTATGACTATTGTTTCTCGTCGCAATGTTAAATTTTTGAGTTACTTTTGGAAGACGTTATGGGCTAAACTTGGCACAAAATTGTTGTTTTCTACTACTTGTCATCCTCAAACGGATGGACAAACTGAAGTTGTCAATGGAACTTTGGGAACACTTTTTCGTGCTATTCTTTAAAGGAACTTGGATTGACATTTCTATGGACTTTAGTTTGGGGTTGCCTAGGCCTAAGAAGAGGAGGGCTTCTATTTTTGTTATTGTGGAAAGATTTTCTAAGATAGCACATTTTATAGCTTATCATAAAAGCGATGATGCTTCAAACATTGCGGATTTGTTCTTTAGAGAAGTCGTTAGATTGCATGGCATGCCTAGGACTATTGATTCTGGTCGCGATGTTAAATTTTTGAGTTACTTTTAGAATAATTTATGGGCTGAACTTGGCACAAAATTGTTGTTTTCTACTACTTGTCATTCTCAAACAGATGGACAAACTGAAGTTGTCAATAGAACTTTTGGAACACCTTTGCGTGCTATTCTTAAAAAGAACTTGGATTGACAATTCTGTGGACTTTATTTTGGGGTTGCCTAGGACTAAGAAGGGGTGGGATTCTATTTTTGTTGTCGTGGATAGATTCTCTAAGATGGCACATTTTATAGCTTGTCATAAAACCGATGATGCTTCAAACATTGCGGATTTGTTCTTTAGAGAAGTCGCTAGGTTGCTTGGCATGCCTAGGACTATTGTTTCTGGTCGCGATGTTAAATTCTTGAGTTACTTTTGGAAGACTTTATGGGCTGAACTTGGCACAAAATTGTTGTTTTTTACTACTTGTCATCCTCAAACTGATGGACAAACTGAAGTTGTCAATAGAACTTTGGGAACACCTTTGCGTGCTATTCTTAAAAAGAACTTGGATTGACATTTCTATGGACTTTATTTTGGGGTTGCCTAGGACTAAGAAGGGGAGGGATTCTATTTTTGTTGTTGTGGATAGATTCTCTAAGATGGCACATTTTATAGCTTGTCATAAAACCGATGTTGCTTCAAACATTGCGGATTTTTTCTTTAGAGAAGTCGCTAGGTTGCTTGGCATGCCTAGGACTATTTTTTCTGGTCGCGATGTTAAATTCTTGAGTTACTTTTGGAAGACTTTATGGGCTGAACTTGTCACAAAATTGTTGTTTTCTACTACTTGTCATCATCAAACTGATGGACAAACTGAAGTTGTCAATAGAACTTTGGGAACACCTTTGCGTGCTATTCTTAAAAAGAACTTGGATTGACAATTCTATGGACTTTATTTTGGGGTTGCCTAGGACTAAGAAGGGGATGTATTCTATTTTTGTTGTTGTGGATAGATTCTCTAAGATGGCACATTTTATAGCTTGTCATAAAACCGATGATGCTTCAAACATTGCATATTTGTTCTTTAGAGAAGTCGCTAGGTTGCTTGGCATGCCTAGGACTATTGTTTCTGGTCGCGATGTTAAATTCTTGAGTTACTTTTGGAAGACTTTATAGGCTGAACTTGGCACAAAATTGTTGTTTTCTACTACTTGTCATCCTCAAATGGTTGGACAAACTGAAGTTGTCAATATAACTTTGGGAACACTTTTGCGTGCTATTCTTAAAAAGAACTTGGATGGACATTTCTATGGACTTTATTTTGGGGTTGCCTAGGACTAAGAAGGGGATGTATTCTATTTTTGTAGTTGTGGATAGATTCTCAAAGATGGTACATTTTATAGCTTGTCATAAAACCGATGATGCTTCAAACATTGCGGATTTGTTCTTTAGACAAGTCGCTAGGTTGCTTGGCATGCCTATGACTATTGTTTCTGGTCGCGATGTCAAATTCTTGGGTTAATTTTGGAAGACTTTATGGGCTGAACTTGGCACAAAATTGTTGTTTTCTACTACTTGTCATCCTCAAACGGATGGACAAACTGAAGTTGTCAATATAACTTTGGGAACATTTTATAGCTTGTCATAAAACCGATGATGCTTCAATTATTGCAGATTTGTTCTTTAGAGAAGTCGCTAGGTTTCTTGGCATGCCTAGGACTATTGTTTCTGGTCGCGATGTTAAATTCTTGAGTTACTTTTGGAAGACTTTATGGGCTGAACTTGGCACAAAATTGTTGTATTCTACTACTTGTCATCCTCAAACGGATGGACAAACTGAAGTTGTCAATATAACTTTGGGAACACTTTTGCGTGCTATTCTTAAAAAGAACTTGGATTGACATTTCTATTGACTTTATTTTGGGGTTGTTGTGGATAGATTCTCTAAGATGGCACATTTTATAGCTTGTCATAAAACCGATGATGCTTCAAACATTGCGGATTTGTTCTTTAGAGAAGTCGCTAGGTTGCATGGCATGCATAGGACTATTGTTTCTCGTCGCAATGTTAGATTTTTGAGTTACTTTTGGAATAATTTATGGGCTAAACTTGGCACAAAATTGGTGTTTTCTACTACTTGTCATCCTCAAACGGATGGACAAACTGAAGTTGTCAATAAAACTTTGGGAACACTTCTGCGTGCTATTCTTAAAAAGAACTTGGATTGACATTTCTCTGGACTTTATTTTGGAGTTGCCTAGGCCTAAGAAGAGTAGGGATTCTATTTTTGTAGTTGTGGATAGATTCTCTAAGATGACACATTTTATAGCTTGTTATGAAACCGATGATGCATCAAACATTACGGATTTGTTCTTTAGACAAGTCGCTAGGTTGCATGGCATGCCTATGACTATTGTTTCTCGTCGCAATGTTAAATTTTTGAGTTACTTTTGGAAGACGTTATGGGCTGAACTTGGCACAAAATTGTTGTTTTCTACTACTTGTCATCCTCAAACGGATGGACAAACTGAAGTTGTCAATATAACTTTGGGAACGCTTTTGCGTGCTATTCTTAAAAAGAACTTGGATTGCTATTTCTATTGAATTTATTTTGGGGTTGTTGTGGATAGATTCTCTAAGATGGCACATTTTATAGCTTGTCATAAAACCGATGATGCTTAAAACATTGCGGATTTGTTCTTTAGAGAAGTCGCTAGGTTGCATGGCATGCCTAGGACTATTGTTTCTCGTCGCAATGTTAAATTCTTGAGTTAGTTTTGGAAGCTGAACTTGGCACAAAATTGTTGTTTTCTACTACTTGTCATCCTCAAACTGATGGACAAACTGAAGTTGTCAATAGAACTTTGGAACACCTTTGCATGCTATTCTTAAAAAGAACTTGGATTGACATTTCTATGGACTTTATTTTGAGGTTGCCTAGGACTAAGAAGGGGAGGGATTCTATTTTTGTTTTTGTGGATAGATTCTCTAAGATGGCACATTTTATAGCTTGTCATAAAACCGATGTTTCTTCAAACATTGCGGATTTTTTCTTTAGAGAAGTCGCTAGGTTGCTTGGCATGCCTAGGACTATTGATTCTGGTCGCGATGTTAAATTCTTGAGTTACTTTTGGAATAATTTATGGGCTAAACTTGGCACAAAATTATTGTTTTCTACTACTTCTTATCCTCAAACGGATGGACAAACTGAAGTTGTCAATATAACTTTGGGAACACTTTTGCGTGCTATTCTTAAAAAGAACTTGGATTGACATTTCTCTGGACTTTATTTTGGAGTTGCCTAGGCCTAAGAAGAGGAGGGATTCTATTTTTGTAGTTGTGGATAGATTCTCTAAGATGGCACATTTTATAGCTTGTTATGAAACCGATGATGCTTCAAACATTACGGATTTGTTCTTTAGAGAAGTCGCTAGGTTGCATGGCATGCCTAGGACTATTGTTTCTCGTCGCAATGTTAAATTTTTGAGTTACTTTTGGAAGACGTTATGGGCTGAACTTGGCACAAAATTGTTGTTTTCTACTACTTGTCATCTTCAAACGGATGGACAAACTGAAGTTGTCAATATAACTTTGGGAACGCTTTTGCGTGCTATTTTTAAAAAGAACTTGGATTGACATTTCTATTGATTTTATTTTGGAGTTGTTGTGGATAGATTCTCTAAGATGGCACATTTTATAGCTTGTCATAATACCGATGATGCTTCAAACATTGCGGATTTGTTCTTTAGAGAAGTCGCTAGGTTGCATGGCATGCCTAGGACTATTGTTTCTGGTCGCGATGTTAAATTCTTGAGTTAGTTTTGGAAGACTTTATGGGCTGAACTTGGCACAAAATTGTTGTTTTCTACTACTTGTCATCCTCAAACAGATGGACAAACTGAAGTTGTCAATAGAACTTTGGGAACACCTTTGCATGCTATTCTTAAAAAGAACTTGGATTGACATTTCTATGGACTTTATTTTGAGGTTGCCTAGGACTAAGAAGGGGATGGATTCTATTTTTGTTTTTGTGGATAGATTCTCTAAGATGGCACATTTTATAGCTTGTCATAAAACCGATGTTTCTTCAAACATTGCGGATTTTTTCTTTAGAGAAGTCGCTAGGTTGCTTGGCATGCCTAGGACTATTGATTCTGGTCGCGATGTTAAATTCTTGAGTTACTTTTGGAATAATTTAGGGGCTAAACTTGGCAGAAAATAGTTGTTTTCTACTACTTCTCATCCTCAAACGAATGGACAAACTGAAGTTGTCAATGGAACTTTGGGAACACCTTTGCGTGCTATTCTTAAAAAGAACTTGGATTGACAATTCTATGGACTTTATTTTGGGGTTGCCTAGGACTAAGAAGGGAGGGATTCTATTTTTGTTGTTGTGGATAGATTCTCTAAGATGGCACATTTTATAGCTTGT
This sequence comes from Primulina eburnea, assembly GCF_022965805.1. Classification (NCBI taxonomy): domain Eukaryota; kingdom Viridiplantae; phylum Streptophyta; class Magnoliopsida; order Lamiales; family Gesneriaceae; genus Primulina; species Primulina eburnea. Next base: position 15,016,431 of record NC_133104.1, on the reverse strand, counting down.
CATAAACCGATGATGCTTCAAACATTGCGGATTTGTTCTTTAGAGAAGTCGCTAGGTTGCTTGGCATGCCTAGGACTATTGTTTCTCGTCGCAATGTTAAATTTTGAGTTACTTTTGGAATAATTTATGGGCTAAACTTGGCACAAAATTGTTGTTTTCTACTACTTGTCATCCTCAAACTGATGGACAAACTGAAGTTGTCAATAGAACTTTGGGAACACCTTTGCGTGCTATTCTTAAAAAGAACTTGGATTGACATTTCTATGGACTTTATTTTGGGGTTGCCTAGGACTAAGAAGGGGAGAGATTCTATTTTTGTTGTTGTGGATAGATTCTCTAGGATGGCACATTTTATAGCTTGTCATAAAACCGATGATTGCTTCAAACATTGCGGATTTTTTCTTTAGAGAAGTCGCTAGGTTGCTTGGCATGCCTAGGACTATTGATTCTGGTCGCGATGTTAAATTCTTGAGTTACTTTTGGAATAATTTATGGGCTAAACTTGGCACAAAATTGTTGTTTTCTACTACTTGTCATCCTCAAACAGATGGACAAACTGAAGTTGTCAATGGAACTTTGGGAACACTTTTGCGTGCTATTCTTAAAAGGAACTTGGATTGACATTTCTATGGACTTTAATTTGGGGTTGCCTAGGCCTAAGAAGAGGAGGGCTTCTATTTTTGTTATTGTGGATAGATTTTCTAAGATAGCACATTTTATAGCTTATCATAAAATCGATGATGCTTCAAACATTGCGGATTTGTTCTTTAGAGAAGTCGTTAGATTGCATGGCATGCCTAGGACTATTGATTCTGGTCGCGATGTTAAATTTTTGAGTTACTTTTGGAATAATTTATGGGCTGAACTTGGCACAAAATTGTTGTTTTCTACTACTTGTCATCCTCAAACAGATGGACAAACTGAAGTTGTCAATAGAACTTTGGGAACACCTTTGCGTGCTATTCTTAAAAAGAACTTGGATTGACAATTCTATGGACTTTATTTTGGGGTTGCCTAGGACTAAGAAGGGGATGGGATTCTATTTTTGTTGTTGTGGATAGATTCTCTAAGATGGCACATTTTATAGCTTGTCATAAAACCGATGATGCTTCAAACATTGCGGATTTGTTCTTTAGAGAAGTCGCTAGGTTGCTTGGCATGCCTAGGACTATTGTTTCTAGTCGCGATGTTAAATTCTTGAGTTACTTTTGGAAGACTTTATGGGCTGAACTTGGCACAAAATTGTTGTTTTCTACTACTTGTCATCCTCAAACTGATGGACAAACTGAAGTTGTCAATAGAACTTTGGGAACACCTTTGCGTGCTATTCTTAAAAAGAACTTGGATTGACATTTCTATGGACTTTATTTTGGGGTTGCCTAGGACTAAGAAGGGGAGGGATTCTATTTTTGTTGTTGTGGATAGATTCTCTAAGATGGCACATTTTATAGCTTGTCATAAAACCGATGATTGCTTCAAACATTGCGGATTTTTTCTTTAGAGAAGTCGCTAGGTTGCTTGGCATGCCTAGGACTATTGTTTCTGGTCGCGATGTTAAATTCTTGAGTTACTTTTGGAAGACTTTATGGGCTGAACTTGGCACAAAATTGTTGTTTTCTACTACTTGTCATCCTCAAACTGATGGACAAACTGAAGTTGTCAATAGAACTTTGGGAACACCTTTGCGTGCTATTCTTAAAAAGAACTTGGATTGACAATTCTATGGACTTTATTTTGGGGTTGCCTAGGACTAAGAAGGGGATGTATTCTATTTTTGTTGTTGTGGATAGATTCTCTAAGATGGCACATTTTATAGCTTGTCATAAAACCGATGATGCTTCAAACATTGCGGATTTGTTCTTTAGAGAAGTCGCTAGGTTGCTTGGCATGCCTAGGACTATTGTTTCTGGTCGCGATGTTAAATTCTTGAGTTACTTTTGGAAGACTTTATGGGCTGAACTTGGCACAAAATTGTTGTTTTCTACTACTTGTCATCCTCAAATGGATGGACAAACTGAAGTTGTCAATAGAACTTTGGGAACACTTTGCGTGCTATTCTTAAAAAGAACTTGGATGGACATTTCTATGGACTTTATTTGGGTGCCTAGGACTAAGAAGGGGATTCTATTTGTTGTGGATAGATTCTCTAAGATGGCACATTTTATAGCTTGTCATAAAACCGATGATGCTTCAAACATTGCGGATTTGTTCTTTAGAGAAGTCGCTAGGTTGCATGGCATGCCTAGGACTATTGTTTCATGTCGCAATGTTAAATTTTTGAGTTACTTTTGGAATAATTTATGGGCTAAACTTGGCACAAAATTGTTGTTTTCTACTACTTGTCATCCTCAAACGGATGGACAAACTGAAGTTGTCAATGGAACTTTGGGAACACCTTTGCGTGCTATTCTTAAAAAGAACTTGGATTGACAATTCTATGGACTTTATTTTGGGGTTGCCTAGGACTAAGAAGGGGAGGGATTCTATTTTTGTTGTTGTGGATAGATTCTCTAAGATGGCACATTTTATAGCTTGTCATAAAACCGATGATGCTTCAAACATTGCGGATTTGTTCTTTAGAGAAGTCGCTAGGTTGCTTGGCATGCCTAGGACTATTGTTTCTCGGTCGCGATGTTAAATTCTTGAGTTACTTTTGGAAGACTTTATGGGCTGAACTTGGCACAAAATTGTTGTTTTCTACTACTTGTCATCCTCAAACGGATGGACAAACTGAAGTTGTCAATAGAACTTTGGGAACACCTTTGCGTGCTATTCTTAAAAAGAACTTGGATTGACAATTCTATGGACTTTATTTTGGGGTTGCCTAGGACTAAGAAGGGGAGGTATTCTATTTTTGTTGTTGTGGATAGATTCTCTAAGATGGCACATTTTATAGCTTGTCATAAAACCGATGATGCTTCAAACATTGCGGATTTGTTCTTTAGAGAAGTCGCTAGGTTGCTTGGCATGCCTAGGACTATTGTTTCTGGTCGCGATGTTAAATTCTTGAGTTACTTTTGGAAGACTTTATGGGCTGAACTTGGCACAAAATTGTTGTTTTCTACTACTTGTCATCCTCAAACTGATGGACAAACTGAAGTTGTCAATAGAACTTTGGGAACACCTTTGCGTGCTATTCTTAAAAAGAACTTGGATTGACAATTCTATGGACTTTATTTTGGGGTTGCCTAGGACTAAGAAGGGGAGGGATTCTATTTTTGTTGTTGTGGATAGATTCTCTAAGATGGCACATTTTATAGCTTGTCATAAAACCGATGATGCTTCAAACATTGCGGATTTGTTCTTTAGAGAAGTCGCTAGGTTGCATGGCATGCCTAGGACTATTGTTTCTGGTCGCGATGTTAAATTCTTGAGTTACTTTTGGAAGACTTTATGGGCTAAACTTGGCACAAAATTGTTGTTTTCTACTACTTGTCATCCTCAAACTGATGGACAAACTGAAGTTGTCAATAGAACTTTGGGAACACCTTTGCGTGCTATTCTTAAAAAGAACTTGGATTGACAATTCTATGGACTTTATTTTGGAGTTGCCTAGGCCTAAGAAGAGGAGGGATTCTATTTTTGTTGTTGTGGATAGATTCTCTAAGATGGCACATTTTATAGCTTGTCATAAAACCGATGATGCTTCAAACATTGCGGATTTGTTCTTTAGAGAAGTCGCTAGGTTGCATGGCATGCCTAGGACTATTGTTTCTCGTCGCAATGTTAAATTTTTGAGTTACTTTTGGAAGACTTTATGGGCTGAACTTGGCACAAAATTGTTGTTTTCTACTACTTGTCATCCTCAAACGGATGGACAAACTGAAGTTGTCAATAGAACTTTGGGAACACCTTTGCGTGCTATTCTTAAAAAGAACTTGGATTGACATTCTATGGACTTTATTTTGGGGTTGCCTAGGACTAAGAAGGGGAGGGATTCTATTTTTGTTGTTGTGGATAGATTCTCTAAGATGGCACATTTTATAGCTTGTCATAAAACCGATGATGCTTCAAACATTGCGGATTTGTTCTTTAGAGAAGTCGCTAGGTTGCTTGGCATGCCTAGGACTATTGATTCTGGTCGCGATGTTAAATTCTTGAGTTACTTTTGGAATACTTTATGGGCTAAACTTGGCACAAAATTGTTGTTTTCTACTACTTGTCATCCTCAAACGGATGGACAAACTGAAGTTGTCAATAGAACTTTGGGAACACCTTTGCGTGCTATTCTTAAAAAGAACTTGGATTGACAATTCTATGGACTTTATTTTGGGGTTGCCTAGGACTAAGAAGAGGAGGGATTCTATTTTTGTTGTTGTGGATAGATTCTCTAAGATGGCACATTTTATAGCTTGTCATAAAACCGATGATGCTTCAAACATTGCGGATTTGTTCTTTAGAGAAGTCGCTAGGTTGCATTGGCATGCCTAGGACTATTGTTTCTCGTCGCGATGTTAAATTTTTGAGTTACTTTTGGAAGACTTTATGGGCTGAACTTGGCACAAAATTGTTGTTTTCTACTACTTGTCATCCTCAAACTGATGGACAAACTGAAGTTGTCAATAGAACTTTGGGAACACCTTTGCGTGCTATTCTTAAAAAGAACTTGGATTGACAATTCTATGGACTTTATTTTGGGGTTGCCTAGGACTAAGAAGGGGAGGGATTCTATTTTTGTTGTTGTGGATAGATTCTCTAAGATGGCACATTTTATAGCTTGTCATAAAACCGATGATGCTTCAAACATTGCGGATTTGTTCTTTAGAGAAGTCGCTAGGTTGCTTGGCATGCCTAGGACTATTGTTTCTGGTCGCGATGTTAAATTCTTGAGTTACTTTTGGAAGACTTTATGGGCTGAACTTGGCACAAAATTGTTGTTTTCTACTACTTGTCATCCTCAAACGGATGGACAAACTGAAGTTGTCAATAGAACTTTGGGAACACCTTTGCGTGCTATTCTTAAAAAGAACTTGGATTGACAATTCTATGGACTTTATTTTGGGGTTGCCTAGGACTAAGAAGGGGAGGGATTCTATTTTTGTTGTTGTGGATAGATTCTCTAAGATGGCACATTTTATAGCTTGTCATAAAACCGATGATGCTTCAAACATTGCGGATTTGTTCTTTAGAGAAGTCGCTAGGTTGCTTGGCATGCCTAGGACTATTGATTCTGGTCGCGATGTTAAATTCTTGAGTTACTTTTGGAATAATTTATGGGCTAAACTTGGCACAAAATTGTTGTTTTCTACTACTTGTCATCCTCAAACGATGGACAAACTGAAGTTGTCAATGGAACTTTGGGAACACCTTTGCGTGCTATTCTTAAAAAGAACTTGGATTGACAATTCTATGGACTTTATTTTGGGGTTGCCTAGGACTAAGAAGGGGAGGGATTCTATTTTTGTTGTTGTGGATAGATTCTCTAAGATGGCACATTTTATAGCTTGTCATAAACCGATGATGCTTCAAACATTGCGGATTTGTTCTTTAGAGAAGTCGCTAGGTTGCTTGGCATGCCTAGGACTATTGTTTCTCGTCGCAATGTTAAATTCTTGAGTTACTTTTGGAATAATTTATGGGCTAAACTTGGCACAAAATTGTTGTTTTCTACTACTTGTCATCCTCAAACTGATGGACAAACTGAAGTTGTCAATAGAACTTTGGGAACACCTTTGCGTGCTATTCTTAAAAAGAACTTGGATTGACATTTCTATGGACTTTATTTTGGGGTTGCCTAGGACTAAGAAGGGGAGAGATTCTATTTTTGTTGTTGTGGATAGATTCTCTAAGATGGCACATTTTATAGCTTGTCATAAAACCGATGATGCTTCAAACATTGCGGATTTGTTCTTTAGAGAAGTCGCTAGGTTGCTTGGCATGCCTAGGACTATTGTTTCTGGTCGCGATGTTAAATTCTTGAGTTACTTTTGGAATAATTTATGGGCTAAACTTGGCACAAAATTGTTGTTTTCTACTACTTGTCATCCTCAAACGGATGGACAAACTGAAGTTGTCAATGGAACTTTGGGAACACTTTGCGTGCTATTCTTAAAAGGAACTTGGATTGACATTTCTATGGACTTTAGTTTGGGGTTGCCTAGGCCTAAGAAGAGGAGGGATTCTATTTTTGTTGTTGTGGATAGATTCTCTAAGATGGCACATTTTATAGCTTGTCATAAAAGCGATGATGCTTCAAACATTGCGGATTTGTTCTTTAGAGAAGTCGCTAGGTTGCATGGCATGCCTAGGACTATTGATTCTTGTCGCGATGTTAAATTTTTGAGTTACTTTTGGAATACTTTATGGGCTGAACTTGGCACAAAATTGTTGTTTTCTACTACTTGTCATCCTCAAACAGATGGACAAACTGAAGTTGTCAATAGAACTTTGGGAACACCTTTGCGTGCTATTCTTAAAAAGAACTTGGATTGACAATTCTATGGACTTTATTTTGGGGTTGCCTAGGACTAAGAAGGGGATGGGATTCTATTTTTGTTGTTGTGGATAGATTCTCTAAGATGGCACATTTTATAGCTTGTCATAAAACCGATGATGCTTCAAACATTGCGGATTTGTTCTTTAGAGAAGTCGCTAGGTTGCTTGGCATGCCTAGGACTATTGTTTCTGGTCGCGATGTTAAATTCTTGAGTTACTTTTGGAAGACTTTATGGGCTGAACTTGGCACAAAATTGTTGTTTTCTACTACTTGTCATCCTCAAACTGATGGACAAACTGAAGTTGTCAATAGAACTTTGGGAACACCTTTGCGTGCTATTCTTAAAAAGAACTTGGATTGACATTTCTATGGACTTTATTTTGGGGTTGCCTAGGACTAAGAAGGGGAGGATTCTATTTTTGTTGTTGTGGATAGATTCTCTAAGATGGCACATTTTATAGCTTGTCATAAAACCGATGATGCTTCAAACATTGCGGATTTGTTCTTTAGAGAAGTCGCTAGGTTGCTTGGCATGCCTAGGACTATTGTTTCTGGTCGCGATGTTAAATTCTTGAGTTACTTTTGGAAGACTTTATGGGCTGAACTTGGCACAAAATTGTTGTTTTCTACTACTTGTCATCCTCAAACTGATGGACAAACTGAAGTTGTCAATAGAACTTTGGGAACACCTTTGCGTGCTATTCTTAAAAAGAACTTGGATTGACAATTCTATGGACTTTATTTTGGGGTTGCCTAGGACTAAGAAGGGGATGTATTCTATTTTTGTTGTTGTGGATAGATTCTCTAAGATGGCACATTTTATAGCTTGTCATAAAACCGATGATGCTTCAAACATTGCGGATTTGTTCTTTAGAGAAGTCGCTAGGTTGCTTGGCATGCCTAGGACTATTGTTTCTGGTCGCGATGTTAAATTCTTGAGTTACTTTTGGAAGACTTTATGGGCTGAACTTGGCACAAAATTGTTGTTTTCTACTACTTGTCATCCTCAAACGGATGGACAAACTGAAGTTGTCAATAGAACTTTGGGAACACCTTTGCGTGCTATTCTTAAAAAGAACTTGGATTGACAATTCTATGGACTTTATTTTGGGGTTGCCTAGGACTAAGAAGGGGAGGGATTCTATTTTTGTTGTTGTGGATAGATTCTCTAAGATGGCACATTTTATAGCTTGTCATAAAACCGATGATGCTTCAAACATTGCGGATTTGTTCTTTAGAGAAGTCGCTAGGTTGCATGGCATGCCTAGGACTATTGTTTCATGTCGCAATGTTAAATTTTGAGTTACTTTTGGAATAATTTATGGGCTAAACTTGGCACAAAATTGTTGTTTTCTACTACTTGTCATCCTCAAACGGATGGACAAACTGAAGTTGTCAATAGAACTTTGGGAACACTTTTGCGTGCTATTCTTAAAAAGAACTTGGATTGATATTTCTATGGACTTTATTTTGGGGTTGCCTAGGACTAAGAAGGGGATGTATTCTATTTTTGTAGTTGTGGATAGATTCTCTAAGATGGCACATTTTATAGCTTGTCATAAAACCGATGATGCTTCAAACATTGCGGATTTGTTCTTTAGAGAAGTCGCTAGGTTGCTTGGCATGCCTAGGACTATTGTTTCTGGTCGCGATGTTAAATTCTTGAGTTACTTTTGGAAGACTTTATGGGCTGAACTTGGCACAAAATTGTTGTTTTCTACTACTTGTCATCCTCAAACGATGGACAAACTGAAGTTGTCATAGAACTTGGGAACACCTTTGCGTGCTATTCTTAAAAGAACTTGGATTGACAATTCTATGGACTTTATTTTGGGGTTGCCTAGGACTAAGAAGGGGAGGGATTCTATTTTTGTTGTTGTGGATAGATTCTCTAAGATGGCACATTTTATAGCTTGTCATAAAACCGATGATGCTTCAAACATTGCGGATTTGTTCTTTAGAGAAGTCGCTAGGTTGCTTGGCATGCCTAGGACTATTGTTTCTGGTCGCGATGTTAAATTCTTGAGTTACTTTTGGAAGACTTTATGGGCTGAACTTGGCACAAAATTGTTGTTTTCTACTACTTGTCATCCTCAAACTGATGGACAAACTGAAGTTGTCAATAGAACTTTGGGAACACCTTTGCGTGCTATTCTTAAAAAGAACTTGGATTGACAATTCTATGGACTTTATTTTGGGGTTGCCTAGGACTAAGAAGGGGAGGGATTCTATTTTTGTTGTTGTGGATAGATTCTCTAAGATGGCACATTTTATAGCTTGTCATAAAACCGATGATGCTTCAAACATTGCGGATTTGTTCTTTAGAGAAGTCGCTAGGTTGCATGGCATGCCTAGGACTATTGTTTCTCGTCGCGATGTTAAATTTTTGAGTTACTTTTGGAATACTTTATGGGCTAAACTTGGCACAAAATTGTTGTTTTCTACTACTTGTCATCCTCAAACGGATGGACAAACTGAAGTTGTCAATAGAACTTTGGGAACACCTTTGCGTGCTATTCTTAAAAAGAACTTGGATTGACAATTCTATGGACTTTATTTTGGGGTTGCCTAGGACTAAGAAGGGGAGGGATTCTATTTTTGTTGTTGTGGATAGATTCTCTAAGATGGCACATTTTATAGCTTGTCATAAAACCGATGATGCTTCAAACATTGCGGATTTGTTCTTTAGAGAAGTCGCTAGGTTGCATGGCATGCCTAGGACTATTGTTTCTCGTCGCAATGTTAAATTTTTGAGTTACTTTTGGAAGACTTTATGGGCTGAACTTGGCACAAAATTGTTGTTTTCTACTACTTGTCATCCTCAAACGGATGGACAAACTGAAGTTGTCAATAGAACTTTGGGAACACCTTTGCGTGCTATTCTTAAAAAGAACTTGGATTGACAATTCTATGGACTTTATTTTGGGGTTGCCTAGGACTAAGAAGGGGAGGGATTCTATTTTTGTTGTTGTGGATAGATTCTCTAAGATGGCACATTTTATAGCTTGTCATAAAACCGATGATGCTTCAAACATTGCGGATTTGTTCTTTAGAGAAGTCGCTAGGTTGCTTGGCATGCCTAGGACTATTGATTCTGGTCGCGATGTTAAATTCTTGAGTTACTTTTGGAATAATTTATGGGCTAAACTTGGCACAAAATTGTTGTTTTCTACTACTTGTCATCCTCAAACGGATGGACAAACTGAAGTTGTCAATAGAACTTTGGGAACACTTTGCGTGCTATTCTTAAAAAGAACTTGGATTGACATTTCTATGGACTTTATTTTGGGGTTGCCTAGGCCTAAGAAGAGGAGGGATTCTATTTTTGTTGTTGTGGATAGATTCTCTAAGATGGCACATTTTATAGCTTGTCATAAAACCGATGATGCTTCAAACATTGCGGATTTGTTCTTTAGAGAAGTCGCTAGGTTGCATGGCATGCCTAGGACTATTGTTTCTCGTCGCGATGTTAAATTCTTGAGTTACTTTTGGAATACTTTATGGGCTAAACTTGGCACAAAATTGTTGTTTTCTACTACTTGTCATCCTCAAACGGATGGACAAACTGAAGTTGTCAATAGAACTTTGGGAACACCTTTGCGTGCTATTCTTAAAAAGAACTTGGATTGACAATTCTATGGACTTTATTTTGGGGTTGCCTAGGACTAAGAAGGGGAGGGATTCTATTTTTGTTGTTGTGGATAGATTCTCTAAGATGGCACATTTTATAGCTTGTCATAAAACCGATGATGCTTCAAACATTGCGGATTTGTTCTTTAGAGAAGTCGCTAGGTTGCTTGGCATGCCTAGGACTATTGTTTCTGGTCGCGATGTTAAATTCTTGAGTTACTTTTGGAAGACTTTATGGGCTGAACTTGGCACAAAATTGTTGTTTTCTACTACTTGTCATCCTCAAACAGATGGACAAACTGAAGTTGTCAATAGAACTTTGGGAACACCTTTGCGTGCTATTCTTAAAAAGAACTTGGATTGACATTCTATGGACTTTATTTTGGGGTTGCCTAGGACTAAGAAGGGGATGGATTCTATTTTTGTTGTTGTGGATAGATTCTCTAAGATGGCACATTTTATAGCTTGTCATAAAACCGATGATGCTTCAAACATTGCGGATTTGTTCTTTAGAGAAGTCGCTAGGTTGCTTGGCATGCCTAGGACTATTGATTCTGGTCGCGATGTTAAATTCTTGAGTTACTTTTGGAATAATTTATGGGCTAAACTTGGCACAAAATTGTTGTTTTCTACTACTTGTCATCCTCAAACGATGGACAAACTGAAGTTGTCAATGGAACTTTGGGAACACCTTTGCGTGCTATTCTTAAAAAGAACTTGGATTGACAATTCTATGGACTTTATTTTGGGGTTGCCTAGGACTAAGAAGGGAGGGATTCTATTTTTGTTGTTGTGGATAGATTCTCTAAGATGGCACATTTTATAGCTTGTCATAAACCGATGATGCTTCAAACATTGCGGATTTGTTCTTTAGAGAAGTCGCTAGGTTGCTTGGCATGCCTAGGACTATTGTTTCTCGTCGCAATGTTAAATTTTTGAGTTACTTTTGGAATAATTTATGGGCTAAACTTGGCACAAAATTGTTGTTTTCTACTACTTGTCATCCTCAAACTGATGGACAAACTGAAGTTGTCAATAGAACTTTGGGAACACCTTTGCGTGCTATTCTTAAAAAGAACTTGGATTGACAATTCTATGGACTTTATTTTGGGGTTGCCTAGGACTAAGAAGGGGAGAGATTCTATTTTTGTTGTTGTGGATAGATTCTCTAAGATGGCACATTTTATAGCTTGTCATAAAACCGATGATGCTTCAAACATTGCGGATTTTTTCTTTAGAGAAGTCGCTAGGTTGCTTGGCATGCCTAGGACTATTGATTTCTGGTCGCGATGTTAAATTCTTGAGTTACTTTTGGAATACTTTATGGGCTAAACTTGGCACAAAATTGTTGTTTTCTACTACTTGTCATCCTCAAACGGATGGACAAACTGAAGTTGTCAATAGGAACTTTGGGAACACTTTTGCGTGCTATTCTTAAAAGGAACTTGGATTGACATTTCTATGGACTTTAGTTTGGGGTTGCCTAGGCCTAAGAAGAGGAGGGATTCTATTTTTGTTGTTGTGGATAGATTTTCTAAGATGGCACATTTTATAGCTTGTCATAAAACCGATGATGCTTCAAACATTGCGGATTTGTTCTTTAGAGAAGTCGTTAGGTTGCATGGCATGCCTAGGACTATTGATTCTGGTCGCGATGTTAAATTTTTGAGTTACTTTTGGAATAATTTATGGGCTGAACTTGGCACAAAATTGTTGTTTTCTACTACTTGTCATCCTCAAACAGATGGACAAACTGAAGTTGTCAATAGAACTTTGGGAACACCTTTGCGTGCTATTCTTAAAAAGAACTTGGATTGACAATTCTATGGACTTTATTTTGGGGTTGCCTAGGACTAAGAAGGGGATGGGATTCTATTTTTGTTGTTGTGGATAGATTCTCTAAGATGGCACATTTTATAGCTTGTCATAAAACCGATGATGCTTCAAACATTGCGGATTTGTTCTTTAGAGAAGTCGCTAGGTTGCTTGGCATGCCTAGGACTATTGTTTCTGGTCGCGATGTTAAATTCTTGAGTTACTTTTGGAAGACTTTATGGGCTGAACTTGGCACAAAATTGTTGTTTTCTACTACTTGTCATCCTCAAACTGATGGACAAACTGAAGTTGTCAATAGAACTTTGGGAACACCTTTGCGTGCTATTCTTAAAAAGAACTTGGATTGACAATTCTATGGACTTTATTTTGGGTTGCCTAGGACTAAGAAGGGGAGGGATTCTATTTTTGTTGTTGTGGATAGATTCTCTAAGATGGCACATTTTATAGCTTGTCATAAAACCGATGATGCTTCAAACATTGCGGATTTGTTCTTTAGAGAAGTCGCTAGGTTGCTTGGCATGCCTAGGACTATTGTTTCTGGTCGCGATGTTAAATTCTTGAGTTACTTTTGGAAGACTTTATGGGCTGAACTTGGCACAAAATTGTTGTTTTCTACTACTTGTCATCCTCAAACTGATGGACAAACTGAAGTTGTCAATAGAACTTTGGGAACACCTTTGCGTGCTATTCTTAAAAAGAACTTGGATTGACAATTCTATGGACTTTATTTTGGGGTTGCCTAGGACTAAGAAGGGGATGTATTCTATTTTTGTTGTTGTGGATAGATTCTCTAAGATGGCACATTTTATAGCTTGTCATAAAACCGATGATGCTTCAAACATTGCGGATTTGTTCTTTAGAGAAGTCGCTAGGTTGCTTGGCATGCCTAGGACTATTGTTTCTGGTCGCGATGTTAAATTCTTGAGTTACTTTTGGAAGACTTTATGGGCTGAACTTGGCACAAAATTGTTGTTTTCTACTACTTGTCATCCTCAAACGGATGGACAAACTGAAGTTGTCAATAGAACTTTGGGAACACCTTTGCGTGCTATTCTTAAAAGAACTTGGATTGACAATTCTATGGACTTTATTTTGGGGTTGCCTAGGACTAAGAAGGGGAGGGATTCTATTTTTGTTGTTGTGGATAGATTCTCTAAGATGGCACATTTTATAGCTTGTCATAAAACCGATGATGCTTCAAACATTGCGGATTTGTTCTTTAGAGAAGTCGCTAGGTTGCTTGGCATGCCTAGGACTATTGTTTCTGGTCGCGATGTTAAATTCTTGAGTTACTTTTGGAAGACTTTATGGGCTAAACTTGGCACAAAATTGTTGTTTTCTACTACTTGTCATCCTCAAACTGATGGACAAACTGAAGTTGTCAATAGAACTTTGGGAACACCTTTGCGTGCTATTCTTAAAAAGAACTTGGATTGACAATTCTATGGACTTTATTTTGGGGTTGCCTAGGACTAAGAAGGGGAGGGATTCTATTTTTGTTGTTGTGGATAGATTCTCTAAGATGGCACATTTTATAGCTTGTCATAAAACCGATGATGCTTCAAACATTGCGGATTTGTTCTTTAGAGAAGTCGCTAGGTTGCTTGGCATGCCTAGGACTATTGTTTCTGGTCGCGATGTTAAATTCTTGAGTTACTTTTGGAAGACTTTATGGGCTGAACTTGGCACAAAATTGTTGTTTTCTACTACTTGTCATCCTCAAACGGATGGACAAACTGAAGTTGTCAATAGGAACTTTGGGAACACCTTTGCGTGCTATTCTTAAAAAGAACTTGGATTGACAATTCTATGGACTTTATTTTGGGGTTGCCTAGGACTAAGAAGGGGAGGGATTCTATTTTTGTTGTTGTGGATAGATTCTCTAAGATGGCACATTTTATAGCTTGTCATAAAACCGATGATGCTTCAAACATTGCGGATTTGTTCTTTAGAGAAGTCGCTAGGTTGCTTGGCATGCCTAGGACTATTGTTTCTGGTCGCGATGTTAAATTCTTGAGTTACTTTTGGAAGACTTTATGGGCTAACTTGGCACAAAATTGTTGTTTTCTACTACTTGTCATCCTCAAACTGATGGACAAACTGAAGTTGTCAATAGAACTTTGGGAACACCTTTGCGTGCTATTCTTAAAAAGAACTTGGATTGACAATTCTATGGACTTTATTTTGGGGTTGCCTAGGACTAAGAAGGGGAGGGATTCTATTTTTGTTGTTGTGGATAGATTCTCTAAGATGGCACATTTTATAGCTTGTCATAAAACCGATGATGCTTCAAACATTGCGGATTTGTTCTTTAGAGAAGTCGCTAGGTTGCTTGGCATGCCTAGGACTATTGTTTCTCGTCGCGATGTTAAATTCTTGAGTTACTTTTGGAATACTTTATGGGCTAAACTTGGCACAAAATTGTTGTTTTCTACTACTTGTCATCCTCAAACTGATGGACAAACTGAAGTTGTCAATAGAACTTTGGGAACACCTTTGCGTGCTATTCTTAAAAAGAACTTGGATTGACAATTCTATGGACTTTATTTTGGGGTTGCCTAGGACTAAGAAGGGGAGGGATTCTATTTTTGTTGTTGTGGATAGATTCTCTAAGATGACACATTTTATAGCTTGTTATGAAACCGATGATGCATCAAACATTACGGATTTGTTCTTTAGAAAAGTCGCTAGGTTGCATGGCATGCCTAGGACTATTGTTTCTCGTCGCAATGTTAAATTTTTGAGTTACTTTTGGAAGACGTTATGGGCTGAACTTGGCACAAAATTGTTGTTTTCTACTACTTGTCATCCTCAAACGGATGGACAAACTGAAGTTGTCAATAGAACTTTGGAACACCTTTGCATGCTATTCTTAAAAAGAACTTGGATTGACATTTCTATGGACTTTATTTTGAGGTTGCCTAGGACTAAGAAGGGGAGGGATTCTATTTTTGTTTTTGTGGATAGATTCTCTAAGATGGCACATTTTATAGCTTGTCATAAAACCGATGTTTCTTCAAACATTGCGGATTTTTTCTTTAGAGAAGTCGCTAGGTTGCTTGGCATGCCTAGGACTATTGATTCTGGTCGCGATGTTAAATTCTCGAGTTACTTTTGGAATAATTTATGGGCTAAACTTGGCACAAAATTGTTGTTTTCTACTACTTCTTATCCTCAAACGGATGGACAAACTGAAGTTGTCAATATAACTTTGGGAACACTTTTGCGTGCTATTCTTAAAAAGAACTTGGATTGACATTTCTCTGGACTTTATTTTGGAGTTGCCTAGGCCTAAGAAGAGGAGGGATTCTATTTTTGTAGTTGTGGATAGATTCTCTAAGATGGCACATTTTATAGCTTGTTATGAAACCGATGATGCTTCAAACATTACGGATTTGTTCTTTAGAGAAGTCGCTAGGTTGCATGGCATGCCTAAGACTATTGTTTCTCGTCGCAATGTTAAATTTTTGAGTTACTTTTGGAAGACGTTATGGGCTGAACTTGGCACAAAATTGTTGTTTTCTACTACTTGTCATCTTCAAACGGATGGACAAACTGAAGTTGTCAATATAACTTTGGGAACGCTTTTGCGTGCTATTCTTAAAAAGAACTTGGATTGACAATTCTATGGACTTTATTTTGGGGTTGCCTAGGACTAAGAAGGGGAGGGATTCTATTTTTGTTGTTGTGGATAGATTCTCTAAGATGGCACATTTTATAGCTTGTCATAAAACCGATGATGCTTCAAACATTGCGGATTTGTTCTTTAGAGAAGTCGCTAGGTTGCTTGGCATGCCTAGGACTATTGTTTCTCGGTCGCGATGTTAAATTCTTGAGTTACTTTTGGAAGACTTTATGGGCTGAACTTGGCACAAAATTGTTGTTTTCTACTACTTGTCATCCTCAAACGGATGGACAAACTGAAGTTGTCAATAGAACTTTGGGAACACCTTTGCGTGCTATTCTTAAAAAGAACTTGGATTGACAATTCTATGGACTTTATTTTGGGGTTGCCTAGGACTAAGAAGGGGAGGGATTCTATTTTTGTTGTTGTGGATAGATTCTCTAAGATGGCACATTTTATAGCTTGTCATAAAACCGATGATGCTTCAAACATTGCGGATTTGTTCTTTAGAGAAGTCGCTAGGTTGCTTGGCATGCCTAGGACTATTGATTCTGGTCGCGATGTTAAATTCTTGAGTTACTTTTGGAATAATTTAGGGGCTAAACTTGGCAGAAAATAGTTGTTTTCTACTACTTCTCATCCTCAAACGAATGGACAAACTGAAGTTGTCAATGGAACTTTGGGAACACCTTTGCGTGCTATTCTTAAAAAGAACTTGGATTGACAATTCTATGGACTTTATTTTGGGGTTGCCTAGGACTAAGAAGGCAGGGATTCTATTTTTGTTGTTGTGGATAGATTCTCTAAGATGGCACATTTTATAGCTTGTCATAAACCGATGATGCTTCAAACATTGCGGATTTGTTCTTTAGAGAAGTCGCTAGGTTGCTTGGCATGCCTAGGACTATTGTTTCTGGTCGCGATGCTAAATTCTTTAGTTACTTTTGGAAGACTTTATGGGCTGAATTTGGAAAAAAATTGTTGTTTTCTACTACTTGTCATCCTCAAACTGATGGACAAACTGAAGTTGTCAATAGAACTTTGGGAACACCTTTGCGTGCTATTCTTAAAAAGAACTTGGATTGACAATTCTATGGACTTTATTTTGGGGTTGCCTAGGACTAAGAAGGGGAGGGATTCTATTTTTGTTGTTGTGGATAGATTCTCTAAGATGGCACATTTTATAGCTTGTCATAAAACCGATGATGCTTCAAACATTGCGGATTTGTTCTTTAGAGAAGTCGCTAGGTTGCTTGGCATGCCTAGGACTATTGTTTCTGGTCGCGATGTTAAATTCTTGAGTTACTTTTGGAAGACTTTATGGGCTGAACTTGGCACAAAATTGTTGTTTTCTACTACTTGTCATCCTCAAACGGATGGACAAACTGAAGTTGTCAATAGAACTTTGGGAACACCTTTGCGTGCTATTCTTAAAAAGAACTTGGATTGACAATTCTATGGACTTTATTTTGGGGTTGCCTAGGACTAAGAAGGGGAGGGATTCTATTTTTGTTGTTGTGGATAGATTCTCTAAGATGGCACATTTTATAGCTTGTCATAAAACCGATGATGCTTCAAACATTGCGGATTTGTTCTTTAGAGAAGTCGCTAGGTTGCATGGCATGCCTAGGACTATTGTTTCTCGTCGCAATGTTAAATTTTTGAGTTACTTTTGGAATAATTTATGGGCTAAACTTGGCACAAAATTGTTGTTTTCTACTACTTGTCATTCTCAAACAGATGGACAAACTGAAGTTGTCAATAAAACTTTGGTAACACTTTGCGTGCTATTCTTAAAAAGAACTTGGATTGACATTTCTATGGACTTTATTTTGGGGTTGCCTAGGACTAAGAAGGGGAGGGATTCTATTTTTGTTGTTGTGGATATATTCTCTAAGATGGCACATTTTATAGCTTGTCATAAAACCGATGTTGCTTCAAACATTGCGGATTTTTTCTTTAGAGAAGTCGCTAGGTTGTTTGGCATGCCTAGGACTATTTTTTCTGGTCGCGATGTTAAATTCTTGAGTTACTTTTGGAAGACTTTATGGGCTGAACTTGGCACAAAATTGTTGTTTTCTACTACTTGTCATCCTCAAACTGATGGACAAATTGAAGTTGTCAATAGAACTTTGGGAACACCTTTGCGTGCTATTCTTAAAAAGAACTTGGATTGACAATTCTATGGACTTTATTTTGGGGTTGCCTAGGACTAAGAAGGGGATGTATTCTATTTTTGTTGTTGTGGATAGATTCTCTAAGATGGCACATTTTATAGCTTGTCATAAAACCGATGATGCTTCAAACATTGTATATTTGTTCTTTAGAGAAGTTGCTAGGTTGCTTGGCATGCCTAGGACTATTGTTTCTGGTCGCGATGTTAAATTTTTGAGTTACTTTTGGAAGACTTTATGGGCTGAACTTGGCACATAATTGTTGTTTTCTACTACTTGTCATCCTCAAACGGATGGACAAACTGAAGTTGTCAATATAACTTTGGGAACACTTTTGCGTGCTATTCTTAAAAAGAACTTGGATTGACATTTCTATGGACTTTATTTTGGGGTTGCCTAGGACTAAGAAGGGGAGGGATTCTATTTTTGTTGTTGTGGATAGATTCTCTAAGATGGCACATTTTATAGCTTGTCATAAAACCGATGATGCTTCAAACATTGCGGATTTGTTCTTTAGAGAAGTCGCTAGGTTGCTTGGCATGCCTAGGACTATTGTTTCTCGTCGCAATGTTAAATTTTTGAGTTACTTTTGGAATAATTTATGGGCTAAACTTGGCACAAAATTGTTGTTTTCTACTACTTGTCATCCTCAAACGGATGGACAAACTGAAGTTGTCAATAGAACTTTGGGAACACCTTTGCGTGCTATTCTTAAAAAGAACTTGGATTGACAATTCTATGGAC
Organism: Primulina eburnea; assembly: GCF_022965805.1. Taxonomy (NCBI): domain Eukaryota; kingdom Viridiplantae; phylum Streptophyta; class Magnoliopsida; order Lamiales; family Gesneriaceae; genus Primulina; species Primulina eburnea. The sequence continues at coordinate 14,997,986 of NC_133104.1, read as the reverse complement.
TTTATTTTGGGGTTGCCTAGGACTAAGAAGGGGAGGGATTCTATTTTTGTTGTTGTGGATAGATTCTCTAAGATGGCACATTTTATAGCTTGTCATAAAACCGATGATGCTTCAAACATTGCGGATTTGTTCTTTAGAGAAGTCGCTAGGTTGCTTGGCATGCCTAGGACTATTGTTTCTCGGTCGCGAATGTTGAATTCTTGATGTTTACTTTTGGAAGAACTTTCTGGGCTGAACTTGTGCACCAAATTGTTGTTTTCTACTTACTTGTCATCCTCAACTGATGGACAAACTGAAGTTGTCAATAGACACTTTGGGAACACATTTGCGTGCTATATTCTTAAAAGAACTTGGATTGACATTCTATGACTTTATTTTGGGGTTTTGCCTAGGACTAAGAAGGGAATGTATTCTCTTTTGTTGTTGTGGATAGATTATCTAAGATGGCACATTTTATCGCTTGTATTAAAACCGAATGATGCTTCAAACATTGCCGGAATTTGTTCTTTAGAGAATTCGCTAGGTTGCTGGCATGCCTAGGACTATTGTTTCTGGTCGCGATGTTAAATTCTTTGAGTTACTTTTGGAAGACTTTATGGGCTGAACTTGGCACAAATTGTTGTTTTCTACTACTTGTCATCCTCAAACGATGGACAAACTGAAGTTGTCCATAGAACTTTGGGAACACTTTTGCGTGCTATTCTTAAAAAGAACTTGGATTTGACAATTCTATGGACTTTAGTTTGGGGTTTGCCCTAGGACTAAGAAAGGGGATGATTCTATTTTTGTTGTTGTGATAGATTCTCTAAGATGGCACATTTTATAGCTTGTCATAAAACCGATGATGCTTCAAACATTGCGGATTTGTTCTTTAGAGAAGTCGCTAGGTTGCTTGGCATGCCTAGGACTATTGTTTCTGGTCGCGATGTTAAATTCTTGAGTTACTTTTGGAAGACTTTATGGGCTGAACTTGGCACAAAATTGTTGTTTTCTACTACTTGTCATCCTCAAACGGATGGACAAACTGAAGTTGTCAATAGAACTTTGGGAACACCTTTGCGTGCTATTCTTAAAAAGAACTTGGATTGACAATTTCTATGGACTTTATTTTGGGGTTGCCTAGGACTAAGAAGGGGAGGGATTCTATTTTTGTTGTTGTGGATAGATTCTCTAAGATGGCACATTTTATAGCTTGTCATAAAACCGATGATGCTTCAAACATTGCGGATTTGTTCTTTAGAGAAGTCGCTAGGTTGCATGGCATGCCTAGGACTATTGTTTCTCGTCGCAATGTTAAATTCTTGAGTTACTTTTGGAATAATTTATGGGCTAACTTGGCACAAAATTGTTGTTTTCTACTACTTGTCATTCTCAAACAGATGGACAAACTGAAGTTGTCAATAAAACTTTGGTAACACTTTTGCGTGCTATTCTTAAAAAGAACTTGGATTGACATTTCTATGGACTTTATTTTGGGGTTGCCTAGGACTAAGAAGGGGAGGGATTCTATTTTTGTTGTTGTGGATATATTCTCTAAGATGGCACATTTTATAGCTTGTCATAAAACCGATGTTGCTTCAAACATTGCGGATTTGTTCTTTAGAGAAGTCGCTAGGTTGCTTGGCATGCCTAGGACTATTTTTTCTGGTCGCGATGTTAAATTCTTGAGTTACTTTTGGAAGACTTTATGGGCTGAACTTGGCACAAAATTGTTGTTTTCTACTACTTGTCATCCTCAAACTAATGGACAAATTGAAGTTGTCAATAGAACTTTGGGAACACCTTTGCGTGCTATTCTTAAAAAGAACTTGGATTGACAATTCTATGGACTTTATTTTGGGGTTGCCTAGGACTAAGAAGGGGATGGATTCTATTTTTGTTGTTGTGGATAGATTCTCTAAGATGGCACATTTTATAGCTTGTCATAAAACCGATGATGCTTCAAACATTGCGGATTTGTTCTTTAGAGAAGTCGCTAGGTTGCTTGGCATGCCTAGGACTATTGTTTCTGGTCGCGATGTTAAATTTTTGAGTTACTTTTGGAAGACTTTATGGGCTGAACTTGGCACAAAATTGTTGTTTTCTACTACTTGTCATCCTCAAACGGATGGACAAACTGAAGTTGTCAATAGAACTTTGGGAACACCTTTGCGTGCTATTCTTAAAAAGAACTTGGATTGACATTCTATGGACTTTATTTTGGGGTTGCCTAGGACTAAGAAGGGGAGGGATTCTATTTTTGTTGTTGTGGATAGATTCTCTAAGATGGCACATTTTATAGCTTGTCATAAAACCGATGATGCTTCAAACATTGCGGATTTGTTCTTTAGAGAAGTCGCTAGGTTGCATGGCATGCCTAGGACTATTGTTTCTCGTCGCAATGTTAAATTCTTGAGTTACTTTTGGAATAATTTATGGGCTAAACTTGGCACAAAATTGTTGTTTTCTACTACTTGTCATCCTCAAACGGATGGACAAACTGAAGTTGTCAATGGAACTTTGGGAACACCTTTGCGTGCTATTCTTAAAAAGAACTTGGATTGACAATTCTATGGACTTTATTTTGGGGTTGCCTAGGACTAAGAAGGGGAGGGATTCTATTTTTGTTGTTGTGGATAGATTCTCTAAGATGGCACATTTTATAGCTTGTCATAAAACCGATGATGCTTCAAACATTGCGGATTTGTTCTTTAGAGAAGTCGCTAGGTTGCTTGGCATGCCTAGGACTATTGTTTCTCGGTCGCGATGTTAAATTCTTGAGTTACTTTTGGAAGACTTTATGGGCTGAACTTGGCACAAAATTGTTGTTTTCTACTACTTGTCATCCTCAAACGGATGGACAAACTGAAGTTGTCAATAGAACTTTGGGAACACCTTTGCGTGCTATTCTTAAAAGAACTTGGATTGACAATTCTATGGACTTTATTTTGGGGTTGCCTAGGACTAAGAAGGGGAGGGATTCTATTTTTGTTGTTGTGGATAGATTCTCTAAGATGGCACATAAAACCGATGATGCTTCAAACATTGCGGATTTGTTCTTTAGAGAAGTCGTTAAGTTGCTTGGCATGCCTAGGACTATTGTTTCTGGTCGCGATGTTAAATTCTTGAGTTACTTTTGGAAGACTTTATGGGCTGAACTTGGCACAAAATTGTTGTTTTCTACTACTTGTCATCCTCAAACTGATGGACAAATTGAAGTTGTCAATAGAACTTTGGGAACACCTTTGCGTGCTATTCTTAAAAAGAACTTGGATTGACAATTCTATGGACTTTATTTTGGGGTTGCCTAGGACTAAGAAGGGGATGTATTCTATTTTTGTTGTTGTGGATAGATTCTCTAAGATGGCACATTTTATAGCTTGTCATAAAACCGATGATGCTTCAAACATTGCATATTTGTTCTTTAGAGAAGTCGCTAGGTTGCTTGGCATGCCTAGGACTATTGTTTCTGGTCGCGATGTTAAATTCTTGAGTTACTTTAGGAAGACTTTATGGGCTGAACTTGGCACAAAATTGTTGTTTTCTACTACTTGTCATCCTCAAACGGATGGACAAACTGAAGTTGTCAATAGAACTTTGGGAACACCTTTGCGTGCTATTCTTAAAAAGAACTTGGATTGACAATTCTATGGACTTTATTTTGGGTTGCCTAGGACTAAGAAGGGGAGGGATTCTATTTTTGTTGTTGTGGATAGATTCTCTAAGATGGCACATTTTATAGCTTGTCATAAAACCGATGATGCTTCAAACATTGCGGATTTGTTCTTTAGAGAAGTCGCTAGGTTGCTTGGCATGCCTAGGACTATTGTTTCTCGTCGCGATGTTAAATTCTTGAGTTACTTTTGGAAGAATTTATGGGCTAAACTTGGCACAAAATTGTTGTTTTCTACTACTTGTCATCCTCAAACGGATGGACAAACTGAAGTTGTCAATAGAACTTTGGGAACACCTTTGCGTGCTATTCTTAAAAAGAACTTGGATTGACAATTCTATGGACTTTATTTTGGGGTTGCCTAGGACTAAGAAGGGGATGGATTCTATTTTTGTTGTTGTGGATAGATTCTCTAAGATGGCACATTTTATAGCTTGTCATAAAACCGATGATGCTTCAAACATTGCGGATTTGTTCTTTAGAGAAGTCGCTAGGTTGCATGGCATGCCTAGGACTATTGTTTCTCGTCGCGATGTTAAATTCTTGAGTTACTTTTGGAAGACTTTATGGGCTGAACTTGGCACAAAATTGTTGTTTTCTACTACTTGTCATCCTCAAACGGATGGACAAACTGAAGTTGTCAATAGAACTTTGGGAACACCTTTGCGTGCTATTCTTAAAAAGAACTTGGATTGACAATTCTATGGACTTTATTTTGGGGTTGCCTAGGACTAAGAAGGGGAGGGATTCTATTTTTGTTGTTGTGGATAGATTCTCTAAGATGGCACATTTTATAGCTTGTCATAAAACCGATGATGCTTCAAACATTGCGGATTTGTTCTTTAGAGAAGTCGCTAGGTTGCATGGCATGCCTAGGACTATTGTTTCTCGTCGCAATGTTAAATTCTTGAGTTACTTTTGGAAGACTTTATGGGCTGAACTTGGCACAAAATTGTTGTTTTCTACTACTTGTCATCCTCAAACTGATGGACAAACTGAAGTTGTCAATAGAACTTTGGGAACACCATTGCATGCTATTCTTAAAAAGAACTTGGATTGACATTCTATGGACTTTATTTTGGGGTTGCCTAGGACTAAGAAGGGGAGGGATTCTATTTTTGTTGTTGTGGATAGATTCTCTGAGATGGCACATTTTATAGCTTGTCATAAAACCGATGATGCTTCAAACATTGCGGATTTGTTCTTTAGAGAAGTCGCTAGGTTGCTTGGCATGCCTAGGACTATTGATTCTGGTCGCGATGTTAAATTCTTGAGTTACTTTTGGAATAATTTATGGGCTAAACTTGGCACAAAATTGTTGTTTTCTACTACTTCTCATCCTCAAACAGATGGACAAACTGAAGTTGTCAATGGAACTTTGGGAACACCTTTGCGTGCTATTCTTAAAAAGAACTTGGATTGACAATTCTATGGACTTTATTTTGGGGTTGCCTAGGACTAAGAAGGGCGGGGATTCTATTTTTGTTGATGTGGATAGATTCTCTAAGATGGCACATTTTATAGCTTGTCATAAAACCGATGATGCTTCAAACATTGCGGATTTGTTCTTTAGAGAAGTCGCTAGGTTGCTTGGCATGCCTAGGACTATTGTTTCTGGTCGCGAAGTTAAATTCTTGAGTTACTTTTGGAAGGCTTTATGGGCTGAACTTGGCAAAAAATTGTTGTTTTCTACTACTTGTCATCCTCAAACTGATGGACAAACTGAAGTTGTCAATAGAACTTTGGGAACACCTTTGCGTGCTATTCTTAAAAAGAACTTGGATTGACATTTCTATGGACTTTATTTTGGGGTTGCCTAGGACTAAGAAGGGGATGTATTCTATTTTTGTTGTTGTGGATAGATTCTCTAAGATGGTACATTTTATAGCTTGTCATAAAACCGATGATGCTTCAAACATTGCGGATTTGTTCTTTAGAGAAGTCGCTAGGTTGCTTGGCATGCCTAGGACTATTGTTTCTGGTCGCGATGTTAAATTCTTGAGTTACTTTTGGAATACTTTATGGGCTAAACTTGGCACAAAATTGTTGTTTTCTACTACTTGTCATCCTCAAACAGATGGACAAACTGAAGTTGTCAATAGAACTTTGGGAACACCTTTGCGTGCTATTCTTAAAAAGAACTTGGATTGACAATTCTATGGACTTTATTTTGGGGTTGCCTAGGACTAAGAAGGGGAGGGATTCTATTTTTGTTGTTGTGGATAGATTCTCTAAGATGGCACATTTTATAGCTTGTCATAAAACCGATGATGCTTCAACATTGCGGATTTGTTCTTTAGAGAAGTCGCTAGGTTGCTTGGCATGCCTAGGACTATTGTTTCTCGGTCGCGATGTTAAATTCTTGAGTTACTTTTGGAAGACTTTATGGGCTGAACTTGGCACAAAATTGTTGTTTTCTACTACTTGTCATCCTCAAACGGATGGACAAACTGAAGTTGTCAATGGAACTTTGGGAACACCTTTGCGTGCTATTCTTAAAAAGAACTTGGATTGACAATTCTATGGACTTTATTTTGGGGTTGCCTAGGACTAAGAAGGGGAGGTATTCTATTTTTGTTGTTGTGGATAGATTCTCTAAGATGGCACATTTTATAGCTTGTCATAAAACCGATGATGCTTCAAACATTGCGGATTTGTTCTTTAGAGAAGTCGCTAGGTTGCTTGGCATGCCTAGGACTATTGTTTCTGGTCGCGATGTTAAATTCTTGAGTTACTTTTGGAAGACTTTATGGGCTGAACTTGGCACAAAATTGTTGTTTTCTACTACTTGTCATCCTCAAACGGATGGACAAACTGAAGTTGTCAATAGAACTTTGGGAACACCTTTGCGTGCTATTCTTAAAAAGAACTTGGATTGACAATTCTATGGACTTTATTTTGGGGTTGCCTAGGACTAAGAAGGGGAGGGATTCTATTTTTGTTGTTGTGGATAGATTCTCTAAGATGGCACATTTTATAGCTTGTCATAAAACCGATGATGCTTCAAACATTGCGGATTTGTTCTTTAGAGAAGTCGCTAGGTTGCATGGCATGCCTAGGACTATTGTTTCTCGTCGCGATGTTACATTTTTGAGTTACTTTTGGAATAATTTATGGGCTAAACTTGGCACAAAATTGTTGTTTTCTACTACTTGTCATCCTCAAACGGATGGACAAACTGAAGTTGTCAATAGAACTTTGGGAACACTTTTGCGTGCTATTCCTAAAAAGAACTTGGATTGATATTTCTATGGACTTTATTTTGGGGTTGCCTAGGACTAAGAAGGGGATGTATTCTATTTTTGTAGTTGTGGATAGATTCTATAAGATGGTACATTTTATAGCTTGTCATAAAACCGATGATGCTTCAAACATTACGGATTTGTTCTTTAGAGAAGTCGCTAGGTTGCATGGCATGCCTAGGACTATTGTTTCTCGTCGCAATGTTAAATTTTTGAGTTACTTTTGGAAGACGTTATGGGCTGAACTTGGCACAAAATTGTTGTTTTCTACTACTTGTCATCCTCAAACGGATGGACAAACTGAAGTTGTCAGTATAACTTTGGGAACGCTTTTGCGTGCTATTCTTAAAAAGAACTTGGATTGACAATTCTATGGACTTTATTTTGGGGTTGCCTAGGACTAAGAAGGGGATGGATTCTATTTTTGTTGTTGTGGATAGATTCTCTAAGATGGCACATTTTATAGCTTGTCATAAAACCGATGATGCTTCAAACATTGCGGATTTGTTCTTTAGAGAAGTCGCTAGGTTGCATTGGCATGCCTAGGACTATTGTTTCTGGTCGCGATGTTAAATTCTTGAGTTACTTTTGGAAGACTTTATGGGCTGAACTTGGCACAAAATTGTTGTTTTCTACTACTTGTCATCCTCAAACTGATGGACAAACTGAAGTTGTCAATAGAACTTTGGGAACACCTTTGCGTGCTATTCTTAAAAAGAACTTGGATTGACAATTCTATGGACTTTATTTTGGGGTTGCCTAGGACTAAGAAGGGGAGGGATTCTATTTTTGTTGTTGTGGATAGATTCTCTAAGATGGCACATTTTATAGCTTGTCATAAAACCGATGATGCTTCAAACATTGCGGATTTGTTCTTTAGAGAAGCCGCTAGGTTGCTTGGCATGCCTAGGACTATTGATTCTGGTCGCGATGTTAAATTCTTGAGTTACTTTTGGAATAATTTATGGGCTTAACTTGGCACAAAATTGTTGTTTTCTACTATTTCTCATCCTCAAACGGATGGACAAACTGAAGTTGTCAATGGAACTTTGTGAACACCTTTGCGTGCTATTCTTAAAAAGAACTTGGATTGACAATTCTATGGACTTTATTTTGGGGTTGCCTAGGACTAAGAAGGGCAGGGATTCTATTTTTGTTGATGTGGATAGATTCTCTAAGATGGCACATTTTATAGCTTGTCATAAAACCGATGATGCTTCAAACATTGCGGATTTGTTCTTTAGAGAAGTCGCTAGGTTGCTTGGCATGCCTAGGACTATTGTTTCTGGTCGCGAATGTTAAATTCTTGAGTTACTTTTGGAAGGCTTTATGGGCTGAACTTGGCAAAAAATTATTGTTTTCTACTACTTGTCATCCTCAAACTGATGGACAAACTGAAGTTGTCAATAGAACTTTGGGAACACCTTTGCGTGCTATTCTTAAAAAGAACTTGGATTGACATTTCTATGGACTTTATTTTGGGGTTGCCTACGACTAAGAAGGGGAGGGATTCTATTTTTGTTGTTGTGGATAGATTCTCTAAGATGGCACATTTTATAGCTTGTCATAAAACCGATGTTGCTTCAAACATTGCAGATTTTTTCTTTAGAGAAGTCGCTAGGTTGCTTGGCATGCCTAGGACTATTGTTTCTGGTCGCGATATTAAATTCTTTAGTTACTTTTGGAAGACTTTATGGCCTGAACTTGGCACAAAATTTTTGTTTTGTACTACTTGTCATCCTCAAACTGATGGACAAACTGAAGTTGTCAATAGAACTTTGGGAACACCTTTGCGTGCTATTCTTAAAAAGAACTTGGATTGACAATTATATGGACTTTATTTTGGGGTTGTCTAGGACTAAGAAGGGGATGTATTCTATTTTTGTTGTTGTGGATAGATTCTCTAAGATGGCACATTTTATAGCTTGTCATAAAACCGATGATGCTTCAAACATTGCGGATTTGTTCTTTAGAGAAGTCGCTAAGTTGCTTGGCATGCCTAGGACTATTGTTTCTGGTCGCGATTTTAAATTCTTGAGTTACTTTTGGAAGACTTTATGGGCTGAACTTGGCACAAAATTGTTGTTTTCTACTACTTGTCATCCTCAAACTGATGGACAAACTGAAGTTGTCAATAGAACATTGGGAACACCTTTGCGTGCTATTCTTAAAAAGAACTTGGATTGACATTTCTATTGACTTTATTTTGGGGTTGCCTAGGACTAAGAAGGGGAGGGAATCTATTTTTGTTGTTGTGGATAGATTCTCTAAGATGGCACATTTTATAGCTTGTCATAAAACCGATGTTGCTTCAAACATTGCGGATTTTTTCTTTAGAGAAGTCGCTAGGTTGCTTGGCATGCCTAGGACTATTTTTTCTGGTCGCGATGTTAAATTCTTGAGTTACTTTTGGAAGACTTTTTGGGCTGAACTTGGCACAAAATTGTTGTTTTCTACTACTTGTCATCCTCAAACTGATGGACAAACTGAAGTTATCAATAGAACTTTGGAAACACCTTTGCGTGCTATTCTTAAAAAGAACTTGGATTGACAATTCTATGGACTTTATTTTGGGGTTGCCTAGGACTAAGAAGGGGATGTATTCTATTTTTGTTGTTGTGGATAGATTCTCTAAGATGGCACATTTTATAGCTTGTCATAAAACCGATGATGCTTCAAACATTGCATATTTGTTCTTTAGAGAAGTCGCTAGGTTGCTTGGCATGCCTTGGACTATTGTTTCTGGTCGCGATGTTAAATTCTTGAGTTACTTTTGGAAGACTTTATGGGCTGAACTTGGCACAAAATTGTTGTTTTCTACTAGTTGTCATCCTCAAACGGATGGACAAACTGAAGTTGTCAATATAACTTTGGGAACACTTTGCGTGCTATTCTTAAAAAGAACTTGGATTGACATTTCTATGGACTTTATTTGGGTTGCCTAGGACTAAGAAGGGGAGGGATTCTATTTTTGTTGTTGTGGACTAGATTCTCTAAGATGGCACATTTTATAGCTTGTCATAAAACCGATGATGCTTCAAACATTGCGGATTTGTTCTTTAGAGAAGTCGCTAGGTTGCATGGCATGCCTAGGACTATTGTTTCTCGTCGCAATGTTAAATTTTTGAGTTACTTTTGGAATAATTTATGGGCTAAACTTGGCACAAAATTGTTGTTTTCTACTACTTGTCATCCTCAAACGGATGGACAAACTGAAGTTGTCAATAAACTTTGGTAACACTTTGCGTGCTATTCTTAAAAAGAACTTGGATTGACATTTCTATGGACTTTATTTTGGGGTTGCCTAGGACTAAGAAGGGGAGGGATTCTATTTTTGTTGTTGTGGATATATTCTCTAAGATGGCACATTTTATAGCTTGTCATAAAATCGATGTTGCTTCAAACATTGCGGATTTTTTCTTTAGAGAAGTCGCTAGGTTGCTAGGCATGCCTAGGACTATTTTTTCTGGTCGCGATGTTAAATTCTTGAGTTACTTTTGGAAGACTTTATGGGCTGAACTTGGCACAAAATTGTTGTTTTCTACTACTTGTCATCCTCAAACGGATGGACAAACTGAAGTTGTCAATATAACTTTGGGAACATTTTATAGCTTGTCATAAAACCGATGATGCTTCAAACATTGCAGATTTGTTCTTTACAGAAGTCGCTAGGTTGCTTGGCATGCCTAAGACTATTGTTTCTGGTCGCGATGTTAAATTCTAGAGTTACTTTTGGAAGACTTTATGGGCTGAACTTGGCACAAAATTGTTGTATTCTACTACTTGTCATCCTCAAACGGATGGACAAACTGAAGTTGTCAATATAACTTTGGGAACACTTTTGCGTGCTATTCTTAAAAAGAACTTGGATTGACATTTCTATGGACTTTATTTTGGGGTTGTTGTGGATAGATTCTCTAAGATGGCACATTTTATAGCTTGTCATAAAACCGATGATGCTTCAAACATTGCGGATTTGTTCTTTAGAGAAGTCGCTAGGTTGCATGGCATGCATAGGACTATTGTTTCTCGTCGCAATGTTAGATTTTTGAGTTAATTTTGGAATAATTTATGGGATAAACTTGGCACAAAATTGTTGTTTTCAACTACTTGTCATCCTCAAACGAGTGGAAAAACTGAAGTTGTCAATAGAACTTTGGGAACACTTCTGCGTGCTATTCTTAAAAAGAACTTGGATTGACATTTCTCTGGACTTTATTTTGGAGTTGCCTAGGCCTAAGAAGAGGAGGGATTCTATTTTTGTAGTTGTGGATAGATTCTCTAAGATGGCACATTTTATAGCTTGTTATGAAACCGATGATGCTTCAAACATTACGGATTTGTTCTTTAGAGAAGTCGCTAGGTTGCATGGCATGCCTAGGACTATTGTTTCTCGTCGCAATGTTAAATTCTTGAGTTAGTTTTGGAAGACTTTATGGGCTGAACTTGGCACAAAATTGTTGTTTTCTACTACTTGTCATCCTCAAACTGATGGACAAACTGAAGTTGTCAATAGAACTTTGGGAACACCTTTGCATGCTATTCTTAAAAAGAACTTGGATTGACATTTCTATGGACTTTATTTTGAGGTTGCCTAGGACTAAGGAGGGGAGGGATTCTATTTTTGTTTTTGTGGATAGATTCTCTAAGATGGCACATTTTATAGCTTGTCATAAAACCGATGTTTCTTCAAACATTGCGGATTTTTTCTTTAGAGAAGTCGCTAGGTTGCTTGGCATGCCTAGGACTATTGATTCTGGTCGCGATGTTAAATTCTTGAGTTACTTTTGGAATAATTTATGGGCTAAACTTGGCACAAAATTGTTGTTTTCTACTACTTCTTATCCTCAAACAGATGGACAAACTGAAGTTGTCAATATAACTTTGGGAACACTTTTGCGTGCTATTCTTAAAAAGAACTTGGATTGACATTTCTATGGACTTTATTTTGGGGTTGCCTAGGCCTAAGAAGAGGAGGGATTCTATTTTTGTTGTTGTGGATAGATTCTCTAAGATGGCACATTTTATAGCTTGTCATAAAACCGATGATGCTTCAAACATTGCGGATTTGTTCTTTAGAGAAGTCGCTAGGTTGCATTGGCATGCCTAGGACTATTGTTTCTCGTCGCAATGTTAAATTCTTGAGTTACTTTTGGAAGACTTTATGGGCTGAACTTGGCACAAAATTGTTGTTTTCTACTACTTGTCATCCTCAAACGGATGGACAAACTGAAGTTGTCAATAGAACTTTGGGAACACCTTTGCGTGCTATTCTTAAAAAGAACTTGGATTGACAATTCTATGGACTTTATTTTGGGTTGCCTAGGACTAAGAAGGGGAGGGATTCTATTTTTGTTGTTGTGGATAGATTCTCTAAGATGGCACATTTTATAGCTTGTCATAAAACCGATGATGCTTCAAACATTGCGGATTTGTTCTTTAGAGAAGTCGCTAGGTTGCATGGCATGCCTAGGACTATTGTTTCTCGTCGCAATGTTAAATTCTTGAGTTAGTTTTGGAAGACTTTATGGGCTGAACTTGGCACAAAATTGTTGTTTTCTACTACTTGTCATCCTCAAACTGATGGACAAACTGAAGTTGTCAATAGAACTTTGGGAACACCTTTGCATGCTATTCTTAAAAAGAACTTGGATTGACATTTCTATGGACTTTATTTTGAGGTTGCCTAGGACTAAGAAGGGGAGGGATTCTATTTTTGTTTTTGTGGATAGATTCTCTAAGATGGCACATTTTATAGCTTGTCATAAAACCGATGTTTCTTCAAACATTGCGGATTTTTTCTTTAGAGAAGTCGCTAGGTTGCTTGGCATGCCTAGGACTATTGATTCTGGTCGCGATGTTAAATTCTTGAGTTACTTTTGGAATAATTTATGGGCTAAACTTGGCACAAAATTGTTGTTTTCTACTACTTCTTATCTTCAAACGGATGGACAAACTGAAGTTGTCAATATAACTTTGGGAACACTTTTGCGTGCTATTCTTAAAAAGAACTTGGATTGACATTTCTCTGGACTTTATTTTGGAGTTGCCTAGGCCTAAGAAGAGGAGGGATTCTATTTTTGTAGTTGTGGATAGATTCTCTAAGATGGCACATTTTATAGCTTGTTATGAAACCGATGATGCTTCAAACATTACGGATTTGTTCTTTAGAGAAGTCGCTAGGTTGCATGGCATGCCTAGGACTATTGTTTCTCGTCGCAATGTTAAATTTTTGAGTTACTTTTGGAAGACGTTATGGGCTGAACTTGGCACAAAATTGTTGTTTTCTACTACTTGTCATCCTCAAACGGATGGACAAACTGAAGTTGTCAATATAACTTTGGGAACGCTTTGCGTGCTATTCTTAAAAAGAACTTGGATTGACATTTCTATTGACTTTATTTTGGGGTTGTTGTGGATAGATTCTCTAAGATGGCACATTTTATAGCTTGTCATAATACCGATGATGCTTCAAACATTGCGGATTTGTTCTTTAGAGAAGTCGCTAGGTTGCATGGCATGCCTAGGACTATTGTTTCTCGTCGCAATGTTAAATTCTTGAGTTAGTTTTGGAAGACTTTATGGGCTGAACTTGGCACAAAATTGTTGTTTTCTACTACTTGTCATCCTCAAACTGATGGACAAACTGAAGTTGTCAATAGAACTTTGGGAACACCTTTGCATGCTATTCTTAAAAAGAACTTGGATTGACATTTCTATGGACTTTATTTTGAGGTTGCCTAGGACTAAGAAGGGGAGGGATTCTATTTTTGTTTTTGTGGATAGATTCTCTAAGATGGCACATTTTATAGCTTGTCATAAAACCGATGATGCTTCAAACATTGCGGATTTGTTCTTTAGAGAAGTCGCTAGGTTGCATGGCATGCATAGGACTATTGTTTCTCGTCGCAATGTTAGATTTTTGAGTTAATTTTGGAATAATTTATGGGATAAACTTGGCACAAAATTGTTGTTTTCAACTACTTGTCATCCTCAAACGAGTGGAAAAACTGAAGTTGTCAATAGAACTTTGGGAACACTTCTGCGTGCTATTCTTAAAAAGAACTTGGATTGACATTTCTCTGGACTTTATTTTGGAGTTGCCTAGGCCTAAGAAGAGGAGGGATTCTATTTTTGTAGTTGTGGATAGATTCTCTAAGATGGCACATTTTATAGCTTGTTATGAAACCGATGATGCTTCAAACATTACGGATTTGTTCTTTAGAGAAGTCGCTAGGTTGCATGGCATGCCTAGGACTATTGTTTCTCGTCGCAATGTTAAATTTTTGAGTTACTTTTGGAAGACGTTATGGGCTGAACTTGGCACAAAATTGTTGTTTTCTACTACTTGTCATCCTCAAACGGATGGACAAACTGAAGTTGTCAATATAACTTTGGGAACGCTTTTGCGTGCTATTCTTAAAAAGAACTTGGATTGACATTTCTATTGACTTTATTTTGGGGTTGTTGTGGATAGATTCTCTAAGATGGCACATTTTATAGCTTGTCATAATACCGATGATGCTTCAAACATTGCGGATTTGTTCTTTAGAGAAGTCGCTAGGTTGCATGGCATGCCTAGGACTATTGTTTCTCGTCGCAATGTTAAATTCTTGAGTTAGTTTTGGAAGACTTTATGGGCTGAACTTGGCACAAAATTGTTGTTTTCTATTACTTGTCATCCTCAAACTGATGGACAAACTGAAGTTGTCAATAGAACTTTGGGAACACCTTTGCATGCTATTCTTAAAAAGAACTTGGATTGACATTTCTATGGACTTTATTTTGAGGTTGCCTAGGACTAAGAAGGGGAGGGATTCTATTTTTGTTTTTGTGGATAGATTCTCTAAGATGGCACATTTTATAGCTTGTCATAAAACCGATGTTTCTTCAAACATTGCGGATTTTTTCTTTAGAGAAGTCGCTAGGTTGCTTGGCATGCCTAAGACTATTGATTCTGGTCGCGATGTTAAATTCTTGAGTTACTTTTGGAATAATTTAGGGGCTAAACTTGGCACAAAATTGTTGTTTTCTACTACTTGTCATCCTCAAACGGATGGACAAACTGAAGTTGTCAATGGAACTTTGGGAACACTTTTCGTGCTATTCTTTAAAGGAACTTGGTTGACATTTCTATGGACTTAAGTTTGGGGTTGCCTAGGCCTAAAAAGAGGAGGGCTTCTATTTTTGTTATTGTGGAAAGATTTTCTAAGATAGCACATTTTATAGCTTATCATAAAAGCGATGATGCTTCAAACATTGCGGATTTGTTCTTTAGAGAAGTCGTTAGGTTGCATGGCATGCCTAGGACTATTGATTCTGGTCGCGATGTTAAATTCTTGAGTTACTTTTGGAAGACTTTATGGGCTGAACTTGGCACAAAATTGTTGTTTTCTACTACTTGTCGTCCTCAAACTGATGGACAAACTGAAGTTGTCAATAGAACTTTTGGAACACCTTTGCGTGCTATTCTTAAAAAGAACTTGGATTGACAATTCTATGGACTTTATTTTGGGGTTGCCTAGGACTAAGAAGGGGAGGGATTCTATTTTTGTTGTCGTGGATAGATTCTCTAAGATGGCACATTTTATAGCTTGTCATAAAACCGATGATGCTTCAAACATTGCGGATTTGTTCTTTAGAGAAGTCGCTAGGTTGCTTGGCATGCCTAGGACTATTGTTTCTGGTCGCGATGTTAAATTCTTGAGTTACTTTTGGAAGACTTTATGGGCTGAACTTGGCACAAAATTGTTGTTTTCTACTACTCGTCATCCTCAAACTGATGGACAAACTGAAGTTGTCAATAGAACATTGGGAACACCTTTCCGTGCTATTCTTAAAAAGAACTTGGATTGACATTTCTATGGACTTTATTTTGGGGTTGCCTAGGACTAAGAAGGGGAGGGATTCTATTTTTGTTGTTGTGGATAGATTCTCTAAGATGGCACATTTTATAGCTTGTCATAAAACCGATGTTGCTTCAAACATTGCGGATTTTTTCTTTAGAGAAGTCGCTAGGTTGCTTGGCATGCCTAGGACTATTTTTTCTGGTCGCGATGTTAAATTCTTGAGTTACTTTTGGGAGACTTTATGGGCTGAACTTGGCACAAAATTGTTGTTTTCTACTACTTGTCATCCTCAAACTGATGGACAAACTGAAGTTGTCAATAGAACTTTGGGAACACCTTTGCGTGCTATTCTTAAAAAGAACTTGGATTGACAATTCTATGGACTTTATTTTGGGGTTGCCTAGGACTAAGAAGGGGATGTATTCTATTTTTGTTGTTGTGGATAGATTCTCTAAGATGGCACATTTTATAGCTTGTCATAAAACCGATGATGCTTCAAACATTGCATATTTGTTCTTTAGAGAAGTCGCTAGGTTGCTTGGCATGCCTAGGACTATTGTTTCTGGTCGCGATGTTAAATTCTTGAGTTACTTTTGGAAGACTTTATGGGCTGAACTTGGCACAAAATTGTTGTTTTCTACTACTTGTCATCCTCAAACGGATGGACAAACTGAAGTTGTCAATAGAACTTTGGGAACACCTTTGCGTGCTATTCTTAAAAAGAACTTGGATTGACAATTCTATGGACTTTATTTTGGGGTTGCCTAGAACTAAGAAGGGGATGTATTCTATTTTTGTTGTTGTGGATAGATTCTCTAAGATGGCACATTTTATAGCTTGTCATAAAACCGATGATGCTTCAAACATTGCATATTTGTTCTTTAGAGAAGTCGCTAGGTTGCTTGGCATGCCTAGGACTATTGTTTCTGGTCGCGATGTTAAATTCTTGAGTTACTTTTGGAAGACTTTATGGGCTGAACTTGGCACAAAATTGTTGTTTTCTACTACTTGTCATCCTCAAACTGATGGACAAACTGAAGTTGTCAATAGAACTTTGGGAACACCTTTGCATGCTATTCTTAAAAAGAACTTGGATTGACATTCTATGGACTTTATTTTGAGGTTGCCTAGGACTAAGAAGGGGAGGGATTCTATTTTTGTTTTTGTGGATAGATTCTCTAAGATGGGACATTTTATAGCTTGTCATAAAACCGATGTTTCTTCAAACATTGCGGATTTTTTCTTTAGAGAAGTCGCTAGGTTGCTTGGCATGCCTAGGACTATTGATTCTGGTCGCGATGTTAAATTCTTGAGTTACTTTTGGAATAATTTATGGGCTAAACTTGGCACAAAATTGTTGTTTTCTACTACTTCTTATCTTCAAACGGATGGACAAACTGAAGTTGTCAATATAACTTTGGGAACACTTTTGCGTGCTATTCTTAAAAAGAACTTGGATTGACATTTCTCTGGACTTTATTTTGGAGTTGCCTAGGCCTAAGAAGAGGAGGGATTCTATTTTTGTAGTTGTGGATAGATTCTCTAAGATGGCACATTTTATAGCTTGTTATGAAACCGATGATGCTTCAAACATTACGGATTTGTTCTTTAGAGAAGTCGCTAGGTTGCATGGCAATGCCTAGGACTATTGTTTCTCGTCGCAATGTTAAATTTTTGAGTTACTTTTGGAAGACGTTATGGGCTGAACTTGGCACAAAATTGTTGTTTTCTACTACTTGTCATCCTCAAACGGATGGACAAACTGAAGTTGTCAATATAACTTTGGGAACGCTTTTGCGTGCTATTCTTAAAAAGAACTTGGATTGACATTTCTATTGACTTTATTTTGGGGTTGTTGAGGATAGATTCTCTAAGATGGCACATTTTATAGCTTGTCATAATACCGATGATGCTTCAAACATTGCGGATTTGTTCTTTAGAGAAGTCGCTAGGTTGCATGGCATGCCTAGGACTATTGTTTCTCGTCGCAATGTTAAATTCTTGAGTTAGTTTTGGAAGACTTTATGGGCTGAACTTGGCACAAAATTGTTGTTTTCTACTACTTGTCATCCTCAAACTGATGGACAAACTGAAGTTGTCAATAGAACTTTGGGAACACCTTTGCATGCTATTCTTAAAAAGAACTTGGATTGACATTTCTATGGACTTTATTTTGAGGTTGCCTAGGACTAAGAAGGGGAGGGATTCTATTTTTGTTTTTGTGGATAGATTCTCTA
Organism: Primulina eburnea; assembly: GCF_022965805.1. Lineage (NCBI taxonomy): Eukaryota > Viridiplantae > Streptophyta > Magnoliopsida > Lamiales > Gesneriaceae > Primulina > Primulina eburnea. The sequence continues at coordinate 14,980,006 of NC_133104.1, read as the reverse complement.
AGATGGCACATTTTATAGCTTGTCATAAAACCGATGTTTCTTCAAACATTGCGGATTTTTTCTTTAGAGAAGTCGCTAGGTTGCTTGGCATGCCTAAGACTATTGATTCTGGTCGCGATGTTAAATTCTTGAGTTACTTTTGGAATAATTTAGGGGCTAAACTTGGCACAAAATTGTTGTTTTCTACTACTTGTCATCCTCAAACGGATGGACAAACTGAAGTTGTCAATGGAACTTTGGGAACACTTTTTCGTGCTATTCTTTAAAGGAACTTGGTTTGACATTTCTATGGACTTTAGTTTGGGGTTGCCTAGGCCTAAAAAGAGGAGGGCTTCTATTTTTGTTATTGTGGAAAGATTTTCTAAGATAGCACATTTTATAGCTTATCATAAAAGCGATGATGCTTCAAACATTGCGGATTTGTTCTTTAGAGAAGTCGTTAGGTTGCATGGCATGCCTAGGACTATTGATTCTGGTCGCGATGTTAAATTCTTGAGTTACTTTTGGAAGACTTTATGGGCTGAACTTGGCACAAAATTGTTGTTTTCTACTACTTGTCGTCCTCAAACTGATGGACAAACTGAAGTTGTCAATAGAACTTTTGGAACACCTTTGCGTGCTATTCTTAAAAAGAACTTGGATTGACAATTCTATGGACTTTATTTTGGGGTTGCCTAGGACTAAGAAGGGGAGGGATTCTATTTTTGTTGTCGTGGATAGATTCTCTAAGATGGCACATTTTATAGCTTGTCATAATACCGATGATGCTTCAAACATTGCGGATTTGTTCTTTAGAGAAGTCGCTAGGTTGCATGGCATGCCTAGGACTATTGTTTCTCGTCGCAATGTTAAATTCTTGAGTTAGTTTTGGAAGACTTTATGGGCTGAACTTGGCACAAAATTGTTGTTTTCTACTACTTGTCATCCTCAAACTGATGGACAAACTGAAGTTGTCAATAGAACTTTGGGAACACCTTTGCATGCTATTCTTAAAAAGAACTTGGATTGACATTTCTATGGACTTTATTTTGAGGTTGCCTAGGGCTAAGAAGGGGAGGGATTCTATTTTTGTTTTTGTGGATAGATTCTCTAAGATGGCACATTTTATAGCTTGTCATAAAACCGATGTTTCTTCAAACATTGCGGATTTTTTCTTTAGAGAAGTCGCTAGGTTGCTTGGCATGCCTAGGACTATTGATTCTGGTCGCGATGTTAAATTCTTGAGTTACTTTTGGAATAATTTATGGGCTAAACTTGGCACAAAATTGTTGTTTTCTACTACTTGTCATCCTCAAACGGATGGACAAACTGAAGTTGTCAATAGAACTTTGGGAACACTTTTGCGTGCTATTCTTAAAAAGAACTTGGATTGACAATTCTATGGACTTTATTTTGGGGTTGCCTAGGACTAAGAAGGGGAGGGATTCTATTTTTGTTGTTGTGGATAGATTCTCTAAGATGGCACATTTTATAGCTTGTCATAAAACCGATGATGCTTCAAACATTGCGGATTTGTTCTTTAGAGAAGTCGCTAGGTTGCTTGGCATGCCTAGGACTATTGTTTCTGGTCGCGATGTTAAATTCTTGAGTTACTTTTGGAAGACTTTATGGGCTGAACTTGGCACAAAATTGTTGTTTTCTACTACTTGTCATCCTCAAACTGATGGACAAACTGAAGTTGTCATAGAACTTTGGAACACCTTTGCGTGCTATTCTTAAAAAGAACTTGGATTGACAATTCTATGGACTTTATTTTGGGGTGCCTAGGACTAAGAAGGGGATGTATTCTATTTTTGTTGTTGTGGATAGATTCTCTAAGATGGCACATTTTATAGCTTGTCATAAAACCGATGATGCTTCAAACATTGCGGATTTGTTCTTTAGAGAAGTCGCTAGGTTGCTTGGCATGCCTAGGACTATTGTTTCTGGTCGCGATGTTAAATTCTTGAGTTACTTTTGGAAGACTTTATGGGCTGAACTTGGCACAAAATTGTTGTATTCTACTACTTGTCATCCTCAAACGGATGGACAAACTGAAGTTGTCAATATAACTTTGGGAACACTTTTGCGTGCTATTCTTAAAAAGAACTTGGATTGACATTTCTATGGACTTTATTTTGGGGTTGTTGTGGATAGATTCTCTAAGATGGCACATTTTATAGCTTGTCATAAAACCGATGATGCTTCAAACATTGCGGATTTGTTCTTTAGAGAAGTCGCTAGGTTGCATGGCATGCATAGGACTATTGTTTCTCGTCGCAATGTTAGATTTTTGAGTTAATTTTGGAATAATTTATGGGATAAACTTGGCACAAAATTGTTGTTTTCAACTACTTGTCATCCTCAAACGAGTGGAAAAACTGAAGTTGTCAATAGAACTTTGGGAACACTTCTGCGTGCTATTCTTAAAAAGAACTTGGATTGACATTTCTCTGGACTTTATTTTGGAGTTGCCTAGGCCTAAGAAGAGGAGGGATTCTATTTTTGTAGTTGTGGATAGATTCTCTAAGATGGCACATTTTATAGCTTGTTATGAAACCGATGATGCTTCAAACATTACGGATTTGTTCTTTAGAGAAGTCGCTAGGTTGCATGGCATGCCTAGGACTATTGTTTCTCGTCGCAATGTTAAATTCTTGAGTTAGTTTTGGAAGACTTTATGGGCTGAACTTGGCACAAAATTGTTGTTTTCTACTACTTGTCATCCTCAAACTGATGGACAAACTGAAGTTGTCAATAGAACTTTGGGAACACCTTTGCATGCTATTCTTAAAAAGAACTTGGATTGACATTTCTATGGACTTTATTTTGAGGTTGCCTAGGACTAAGGAGGGGAGGGATTCTATTTTTGTTTTTGTGGATAGATTCTCAAAGATGGCACATTTTATAGCTTGTCATAAAACCGATGTTTCTTCAAACATTGCGGATTTTTTCTTTAGAGAAGTCGCTAGGTTGCTTGGCATGCCTAGGACTATTGATTCTGGTCGCGATGTTAAATTCTTGAGTTACTTTTGGAATAATTTATAGGCTAAACTTGGCACAAAATTGTTGTTTTCTACTACTTCTTATCCTCAAACAGATGGACAAACTGAAGTTGTCAATATAACTTTGGGAACACTTTTGCGTGCTATTCTTAAAAAGAACTTGGATTGACATTTCTCTGGACTTTATTTTGGAGTTGCCTAGGCCTAAGAAGAGGAGGGATTCTATTTTTGTAGTTGTGGATAGATTCTCTAAGATGGCACATTTTATAGCTTGTTATGAAACCGATGATGCTTCAAACATTACGGATTTGTTCTTTAGAGAAGTCGCTAGGTTGCATGGCATGCCTAGGACTATTGTTTCTCGTCGCAATGTTAAATTTTTGAGTTACTTTTGGAAGACGTTATGGGCTGAACTTGGCACAAAATTGTTGTTTTCTACTACTTGTCATCCTCAAACGGATGGACAAACTGAAGTTGTCAATATAACTTTGGGAACGCTTTTGCGTGCTATTCTTAAAAAGAACTTGGATTGACATTTCTATTGACTTTATTTTGGGGTTGTTGTGGATAGATTCTCTAAGATGGCACATTTTATAGCTTGTCATAATACCGATGATGCTTCAAACATTGCGGATTTGTTCTTTAGAGAAGTCGCTAGGTTGCATGGCATGCCTAGGACTATTGTTTCTCGTCGCAATGTTAAATTCTTGAGTTAGTTTTGGAAGACTTTATGGGCTGAACTTGGCACAAAATTGTTGTTTTCTACTACTTGTCATCCTCAAACTGATGGACAAACTGAAGTTGTCAATAGAACTTTGGGAACACCTTTGCATGCTATTCTTAAAAAGAACTTGGATTGACATTTCTATGGACTTTATTTTGAGGTTGCCTAGGACTAAGAAGGGGAGGGATTCTATTTTTGTTTTTGTGGATAGATTCTCTAAGATGGCACATTTTATAGCTTGTCATAAAACCGATGTTTCTTCAAACATTGCGGATTTTTTCTTTAGAGAAGTCGCTAGGTTGCTTGGCATGCCTAGGACTATTGATTCTGGTCGCGATGTTAAATTCTTGAGTTACTTTTGGAATAATTTATGGGCTAAACTTGGCACAAAATTGTTGTTTTCTACTACTTGTCATCCTCAAACGGATGGACAAACTGAAGTTGTCAATAGAACTTTGGGAACACTTTTGCGTGCTATTCTTAAAAAGAACTTAGATTGATATTTCTATGGACTTTATTTTGGGGTTGCCTAGGACTAAGAAGGGGATGTATTCTATTTTTGTAGTTGTGGATAGATTCTCTAAGATGGTACATTTTATAGCTTGTCATAAAACCGATGATGCTTCAAACATTGCGGATTTGTTCTTTAGAGAAGTCGCTAGGTTGCTTGGCATGCCTATGACTATTGTTTCTGGTCGCGATGTCAAATTCTTGGGTTAATTTTGGAAGACTTTATGGGCTGAACTTGGCACAAAATTGTTGTTTTCTACTACTTGTCATCCTCAAACGGATGGACAAACTGAAGTTGTCAATATAACTTTGGGAACATTTTATAGCTTGTCATAAAACCGATGATGCTTCAAACATTGCAGATTTGTTCTTTACAGAAGTCGCTAGGTTGCTTGGCATGCCTAGGACTATTGTTTCTGGTCGCGATGTTAAATTCTAGAGTTACTTTTGGAAGACTTTATGGGCTGAACTTGGCACAAAATTGTTGTATTCTACTACTTGTCATCCTCAAACGGATGGACAAACTGAAGTTGTCAATATAACTTTGGGAACACTTTTGCGTGCTATTCTTAAAAAGAACTTGGATTGACATTTCTATGGACTTTATTTTGGGGTTGTTGTGGATAGATTCTCTAAGATGGCACATTTTATAGCTTGTCATAAAACCGATGATGCTTCAAACATTGCGGATTTGTTCTTTAGAGAAGTCGCTAGGTTGCATGGCATGCATAGGACTATTGTTTCTCGTCGCAATGTTAGATTTTTGAGTTAATTTTGGAATAATTTATGGGATAAACTTGGCACAAAATTGTTGTTTTCAACTACTTGTCATCCTCAAACGAGTGGAAAAACTGAAGTTGTCAATAGAACTTTGGGAACACTTCTGCGTGCTATTCTTAAAAAGAACTTGGATTGACATTTCTCTGGACTTTATTTTGGAGTTGCCTAGGCCTAAGAAGAGGAGGGATTCTATTTTTGTAGTTGTGGATAGATTCTCTAAGATGGCACATTTTATAGCTTGTTATGAAACCGATGATGCTTCAAACATTACGGATTTGTTCTTTAGAGAAGTCGCTAGGTTGCATGGCATGCCTAGGACTATTGTTTCTCGTCGCAATGTTAAATTCTTGAGTTAGTTTTGGAAGACTTTATGGGCTGAACTTGGCACAAAATTGTTGTTTTCTACTACTTGTCATCCTCAAACTGATGGACAAACTGAAGTTGTCAATAGAACTTTGGGAACACCTTTGCATGCTATTCTTAAAAAGAACTTGGATTGACATTTCTATGGACTTTATTTTGAGGTTGCCTAGGACTAAGGAGGGGAGGGATTCTATTTTTGTTTTTGTGGATAGATTCTCTAAGATGGCACATTTTATAGCTTGTCATAAAACCGATGTTTCTTCAAACATTGCGGATTTTTTCTTTAGAGAAGTCGCTAGGTTGCTTGGCATGCCTAGGACTATTGATTCTGGTCGCGATGATAAATTCTTGAGTTACTTTTGGAATAATTTATGGGCTAAACTTGGCACAAAATTGTTGTTTTCTACTACTTCTTATCCTCAAACAGATGGACAAACTGAAGTTGTCAATATAACTTTGGGAACACTTTTGCGTGCTATTCTTAAAAAGAACTTGGATTGACATTTCTCTGGACTTTATTTTGGAGTTGCCTAGGCCTAAGAAGAGGAGGGATTCTATTTTTGTAGTTGTGGATAGATTCTCTAAGATGGCACATTTTATAGCTTGTTATGAAACCGATGATGCTTCAAACATTACGGATTTGTTCTTTAGAGAAGTCGCTAGGTTGCATGGCATGCCTAGGACTATTGTTTCTCGTCGCAATGTTAAATTTTTGAGTTACTTTTGGAAGACGTTATGGGCTGAACTTGGCACAAAATTGTTGTTTTCTACTACTTGTCATCCTCAAACGGATGGACAAACTGAAGTTGTCAATATAACTTTGGGAACGCTTTTGCGTGCTATTCTTAAAAAGAACTTGGATTGACATTTCTATTGACTTTATTTTGGGGTTGTTGTGGATAGATTCTCTAAGATGGCACATTTTATAGCTTGTCATAATACCGATGATGCTTCAAACATTGCGGATTTGTTCTTTAGAGAAGTCGCTAGGTTGCATGGCATGCCTAGGACTATTGTTTCTCGTCGCAATGTTAAATTCTTGAGTTAGTTTTGGAAGACTTTATGGGCTGAACTTGACACAAAATTGTTGTTTTCTACTACTTGTCATCCTCAAACTGATGGACAAACTGAAGTTGTCAATAGAACTTTGGGAACACCTTTGCATGCTATTCTTAAAAAGAACTTGGATTGACATTTCTATGGACTTTATTTTGAGGTTGCCTAGGACTAAGGAGGGGAGGGATTCTATTTTTGTTTTTGTGGATAGATTCTCTAAGATGGCACATTTTATAGCTTGTCATAAAACCGATGTTTCTTCAAACATTGCGGATTTTTTCTTTAGAGAAGTCGCTAGGTTGCTTGGCATGCCTAGGACTATTGATTCTGGTCGCGATGTTAAATTCTTGAGTTACTTTTGGAATAATTTATGGGCTAAACTTGGCACAAAATTGTTGTTTTCTACTACTTCTTATCCTCAAACAGATGGACAAACTGAAGTTGTCAATATAACTTTGGGAACACTTTTGCGTGCTATTCTTAAAAAGAACTTGGATTGACATTTCTCTGGACTTTATTTTGGAGTTGCCTAGGCCTAAGAAGAGGAGGGATTCTATTTTTGTAGTTGTGGATAGATTCTCTAAGATGGCACATTTTATAGCTTGTTATGAAACCGATGATGCTTCAAACATTACGGATTTGTTCTTTAGAGAAGTCGCTAGGTTGCATGGCATGCCTAGGACTATTGTTTCTCGTCGCAATGTTAAATTTTTGAGTTACTTTTGGAAGACGTTATGGGCTGAACTTGGCACAAAATTGTTGTTTTCTACTACTTTTCATCCTCAAACGGATGGACAAACTGAAGTTGTCAATATAACTTTGGGAACGCTTTTGCGTGCTATTCTTAAAAAGAACTTGGATTGACATTTCTATTGACTTTATTTTGGGGTTGTTGTGGATAGATTCTCTAAGATGGCACATTTTATAGCTTGTCATAATACCGATGATGCTTCAAACATTGCGGATTTGTTCTTTAGAGAAGTCGCTAGGTTGCATGGCATGCCTAGGACTATTGTTTCTCGTCGCAATGTTAAATTCTTGAGTTAGTTTTGGAAGACTTTATGGGCTGAACTTGGCACAAAATTGTTGTTTTCTATTACTTGTCATCCTCAAACTGATGGACAAACTGAAGTTGTCAATAGAACTTTGGGAACACCTTTGCATGCTATTCTTAAAAAGAACTTGGATTGACATTTCTATGGACTTTATTTTGAGGTTGCCTAGGACTAAGAAGGGGAGGGATTCTATTTTTGTTTTTGTGGATAGATTCTCTAAGATGGCACATTTTATAGCTTGTCATAAAACCGATGTTTCTTCAAACATTGCGGATTTTTTCTTTAGAGAAGTCGCTAGGTTGCTTGGCATGCCTAAGACTATTGATTCTGGTCGCGATGTTAAATTCTTGAGTTACTTTTGGAATAATTTAGGGGCTAAACTTGGCACAAAATTGTTGTTTTCTACTACTTGTCATCCTCAAACGGATGGACAAACTGAAGTTGTCAATGGAACTTTGGGAACACTTTTTCGTGCTATTCTTTAAAGGAACTTGGTTTGACATTTCTATGGACTTTAGTTTGGGGTTGCCTAGGCCTAAAAAGAGGAGGGCTTCTATTTTTGTTATTGTGGAAAGATTTTCTAAGATAGCACATTTTATAGCTTATCATAAAAGCGATGATGCTTCAAACATTGCGGATTTGTTCTTTAGAGAAGTCGTTAGGTTGAATGGCATGCCTAGGACTATTGATTCTGGTCGCGATGTTAAATTCTTGAGTTACTTTTGGAAGACTTTATGGGCTGAACTTGGCACAAAATTGTTGTTTTCTACTACTTGTCGTCCTCAAACTGATGGACAAACTGAAGTTGTCAATAGAACTTTTGGAACACCTTTGCGTGCTATTCTTAAAAAGAACTTGGATTGACAATTCTATGGACTTTATTTTGGGGTTGCCTAGGACTAAGAAGGGGAGGGATTCTATTTTTGTTGTCGTGGATAGATTCTCTAAGATGGCACATTTTATAGCTTGTCATAAAACCGATGATGCTTCAAACATTGCGGATTTGTTCTTTAGAGAAGTCGCAAGGTTGCTTGGCATGCCTAGGACTATTGTTTCTGGTCGCGATGTTAAATTCTTGAGTTACTTTTGGAAGACTTTATGGGCTGAACTTGGCACAAAATTGTTGTTTTCTACTACTCGTCATCCTCAAACTGATGGACAAACTGAAGTTGTCAATAGAACATTGGGAACACCTTTCCGTGCTATTCTTAAAAAGAACTTGGATTGACATTTCTATGGACTTTATTTTGGGGTTGCCTAGGACTAAGAAGGGGAGGGATTCTATTTTTGTTGTTGTGGATAGATTCTCTAAGATGGCACATTTTATAGCTTGTCATAAAACCGATGTTGCTTCAAACATTGCGGATTTTTTCTTTAGAGAAGTCGCTAGGTTGCTTGGCATGCCTAAGACTATTTTTTCTGGTCGCGATGTTAAATTCTTGAGTTACTTTTGGAAGACTTTATGGGCTGAACTTGGCACAAAATTGTTGTTTTCTACTACTTGTCATCCTCAAACGGATGGACAAACTGAAGTTGTCAATAGAACTTTGGGAACACCTTTGCGTGCTATTCTTAAAAAGAACTTGGATTGATATTTCTATGGACTTTATTTTGGGGTTGCCTAGCACTAAGAAGGGGATGTATTCTATTTTCGTAGTTGTGGATAGATTCTCTAAGATGGTACATTTTATAGCTTGTCATAAAACCGATGATGCTTCAAACATTGCGGATTTGTTCTTTAGAGAAGTCGCTAGGTTGCTTGGCATGCCTATGACTATTGTTTCTGGTCGCGATGTCAAATTCTTGGGTTAATTTTGGAAGACTTTATGGGCTGAACTTGGCACAAAATTGTTGTTTTCTACTACTTGTCATCCTCAAACGGATGGACAAACTGAAGTTGTCAATATAACTTTGGGAACATTTTATAGCTTGTCATAAAACCGATGATGCTTCAAACATTGCAGATTTGTTCTTTAGAGAAGTCGCTAGGTTGCTTGGCATGCCTAGGACTATTGTTTCTGGTCGCGATGTTAAATTCTTGAGTTACTTTTGGAAGACTTTATGGGCTGAACTTGGCACAAAATTGTTGTATTCTACTACTTGTCATCCTCAAACGGATGGACAAACTGAAGTTGTCAATATAACTTTGGGAACACTTTTGCGTGCTATTCTTAAAAAGAACTTGGATTGACATTTCTATGGACTTTATTTTGGGGTTGTTGTGGATAGATTCTCTAAGATGGCACATTTTATAGCTTGTCATAAAACCGATGATGCTTGAAACATTGCAGATTTATTCTTTGGAGAAGTCGCTAGGTTGCATGGCATGCATAGGACTATTGTTTCTCGTCGCAATGTTAGATTTTTGAGTTACTTTTGGAATAATTTATGGGCTAAACTTGGCACAAAATTGATGTTTTCTACTACTTGTCATCCTCAAACGGATGGACAAACTGAAGTTGTCAATAGAACTTTGGGAACACTTCTGCGTGCTATTCTTAAAAAGAACTTGGATTGACATTTCTCTGGACTTTATTTTGGAGTTGCCTAGGCCTAAGAAGAGGAGGGATTCTATTTTTGTAGTTGTGGATAGATTCTCTAAGATGGCACATTTTATAGCTTGTTATGAAACCGATGATGCTTCAAACATTACGGATTTGTTCTTTAGAAAAGTCGCTAGGTTGCATGGCATGCCTAGGACTATTGTTTCTCGTCGCAATGTTAAATTTTTGAGTTACTTTTGGAAGACGTTATGGGCTGAACTTGGCACAAAATTGTTGTTTTCTACTACTTGTCATCCTCAAACGGATGGACAAACTGAAGTTGTCAATATAACTTTGGGAACGCTTTTGCGTGCTATTCTTAAAAAGAACTTGGATTGACATTTCTATTGACTTTATTTTGGGGTTGTTGTGGATAGATTCTCTAAGATGGCACATTTTATAGCTTGTCATAATACCGATGATGCTTCAAACATTGCGGATTTGTTCTTTAGAGAAGTCGCTAGGTTGCATGGCACGCCTAGGACTATTGTTTCTCGTCGCAATGTTAAATTCTTGAGTTAGTTTTGGAAGACTTTATGGGCTGAACTTGGCACAAAATTGTTGTTTTCTACTACTTGTCGTCCTCAAACTGGTGGACAAACTGAAGTTGTCAATAGAACTTTTGGAACACCTTTGCGTGCTATTCTTAAAAAGAACTTGGATTGACAATTCTATGGACTTTATTTTGGGGTTGCCTAGGACTAAGAAGGGGAGGGATTCTATTTTTGTTGTCGTGGATAGATTCTCTAAGATGGCACATTTTATAGCTTGTCATAAAACCGATGATGCTTCAAACATTGCGGATTTGTTCTTTAGAGAAGTCGCTAGGTTGCTTGGCATGCCTAGGACTATTGTTTCTGGTCGCGATGTTAAATTCTTGAGTTACTTTTGGAAGACTTTATGGGCTGAACTTGGCACAAAATTGTTGTTTTCTACTACTTGTCATCCTCAAACTGATGGACAAACTGAAGTTGTCAATAGAACTTTGGGAACACCATTGCGTGCTATTCTTAAAAAGAACTTGGATTGACATTTCTATGGACTTTATTTTGGGGTTGCCTAGGACTAAGAAGGGGAGGGACTCTATTTTTGTTGTTGTTGATAGATTCTCTAAGATGGCACATTTTATAGCTTGTCATAAAACCGATGTTGCTTCAAACATTGCGGATTTTTTCTTTAGAGAAGTCGCTAGGTTGCTTGGCATGCCTAGGACTATTTTTTCTGGTCGCGATGTTAAATTCTTGAGTTACTTTTGGAAGACTTTATGGGCTGAACTTGGCACAAAATTGTTGTTTTCTACTACTTGTCATCCTCAAACTGATGGACAAACTGAAATTGTCAATAGAACTTTGGGAACACCTTTGCGTGCTATTCTTAAAAAGAACTTGGATTGACAATTCTATGGACTTTATTTTGGGGTTGCCTAGGACTAAGAAGGGGATGTATTCTATTTTTGTTGTTGTGGATAGATTCTCTAAGATGGCACATTTTATAGCTTGTCATAAAACCGATGATGCTTCAAACATTGCATATTTGTTCTTTAGAGAAGTCGCTAGGTTGCTTGGCATGCCTAGGACTATTGTTTCTGGTCGCGATGTTAAATTCTTGAGTTACTTTTGGAAGACTTTATGGGCTGAACTTGGCACAAAATTGTTGTTTTCTACTACTTGTCATCCTCAAACGGATGGACAAACTGAAGTTGTCAATATAACTTTGGGAACACTTTTGCGTGCTATTCTTAAAAAGAACTTGGATTGACATTTCTATGGACTTTATTTTGGGGTTGTTGTGGACAGATTCTCTAAGATGGCACATTTTATAGCTTGTCATAAAACCGATGATGCTTCAAACATTGCGGATTTGTTCTTTAGAGAAGTCGCTAGGTTGCATGGCATGCCTAGGACTATTGTTTCTCGTCGCAATGTTAAATTTTTGAGTTACTTTTGGAATAATTTATGGGCTAAACTTGGCACAAAATTGTTGTTTTCTACTACTTGTCATCCTCAAACGGATGGACAAACTGAAGTTGTCAATAGAACTTTGGGAACACTTTTGCGTGCTATTCTTAAAAAGAACTTGGATTGATATTTCTATGGACTTTATTTTGGGGTTGCCTAGGACTAAGAAGGGCATGTATTCTATTTTCGTAGTTGTGGATAGATTCTCTAAGATGGTACATTTTATAGCTTGTCATAAAACCGATGATGCTTCAAACATTGCGGATTTGTTCTTTAGAGAAGTCTCTAGGTTGCTTGGCATGCCTATGACTATTGTTTCTGGTCGCGATGTCAAATTCTTGGGTTAATTTTGGAAGACTTTATGGGCTGAACTTGGCACAAAATTGTTGTTTTCTACTACTTGTCATCCTCAAACGGATGGACAAACTGAAGTTGTCAATATAACTTTGGGAACATTTTATAGCTTGTCATAAAACCGATGATGCTTCAAACATTGCAGATTTGTTCTTTAGAGAAGTCGCTAGGTTGCTTGGCATGCCTAGGACTATTGTTTCTGGTCGCGATGTTAAATTCTTGAGTTACTTTTGGAAGACTTTATGGGCTAAACTTGGCACAAAATTGTTGTATTCCACTACTTGTCATCCTCAAACGGATGGACAAACTGAAGTTGTCAATATAACTTTGGGAACACTTTTGCGTGCTATTCTTAAAAAGAACTTGGATTGACATTTCTATGGACTTTATTTTGGTGTTGTTGTGGATAGATTCTCTAAGATGGCACATTTTATAGCTTGTCATAAAACCGATGATGCTTCAAACATTGCGGATTTATTCTTTAGAGAAGTCGCTAGGTTGCATGGCATGCATAGGACTATTGTTTCTCGTCGCAATGCTAGATTTTTGAGTTACTTTTGGAATAATTTATGGGCTAAACTTGGCACAAAATTGTTGTTTTCTACTACTTGTCATCCTCAAACGGATGGACAAACTGAAGTTGTCAATAGAACTTTGGGAACACTTCTGCGTGCTATTCTTAAAAAGAACTTGGATTGACGTTTCTCTGGACTTTATTTTGGAGTTGCCTAGGCCTAAGAAGAGGAGGGATTCTATTTTTGTAGTTGTGGATAGATTCTCTAAGATGGCACATTTTATAGCTTGTTATGAAACCGATGATGCTTCAAACATTACGGATTTGTTCTTTAGAAAAGTCGCTAGGTTGCATGGCATGCCTAGGACTATTGTTTCTCGTCGCAATGTTAAATTTTTGAGTTACTTTTGGAAGACGTTATGGGCTGAACTTGGCACAAAATTGTTGTTTTCTACTACTTGTCATCCTCAAACGGATGGACAAACTGAAGTTGTCAATATAACTTTGGGAACGCTTTTGCGTACTATTCTTAAAAAGAACTTGGATTGACATTTCTATTGACTTTATTTTGGGGTTGTTGTGGATAGATTCTCTAAGATGGCACATTTTATAGCTTGTCATAATACCGATGATGCTTCAAACATTGCGGATTTGTTCTTTAGAGAAGTCGCTAGGTTGCATGGCATGCCTAGGACTATTGTTTCTCGTCGCAATGTTAAATTCTTGAGTTAGTTTTGGAAGACTTTATGGGCTGAACTTGGCACAAAATTGTTGTTTTCTACTACTTGTCTTCCTCAAACGGATGGACAAACTGAAGTTGTCAATGGAACTTTGGGAACACTTTTTCGTGCTATTCTTTAAAGGAACTTGGTTTGACATTTCTATGGACTTTAGTTTGGGGTTGCCTAGGCCTAAAAAGAGGAGGGCTTCTATTTTTGTTATTGTGGAAAGATTTTCTAAGATAGCACATTTTATAGCTTATCATAAAAGCGATGATGCTTCAAACATTGCGGATTTGTTCTTTAGAGAAGTCGTTAGGTTGCATGGCATGCCTAGGACTATTGATTCTGGTCGCGATGTTAAATTCTTGAGTTACTTTTGGAAGACTTTATGGGCTGAACTTGGCACAAAATTGTTGTTTTCTACTACTTGTCGTCCTCAAACTGATGGACAAACTGAAGTTGTCAATAGAACTTTTGGAACACCTTTGCGTGCTATTCTTAAAAAGAACTTGGATTGACAATTCTATGGACTTTATTTTGGGGTTGCCTAGGACTAAGAAGGGGAGGGATTCTATTTTTGTTGTTGTGGATAGATTCTCTAAGATGGCACATTTTATAGCTTGTCATAAAACCGATGTTGCTTCAAACATTGCGGATTTTTTCTTTAGAGAAGTCGCTAGGTTGCTTGGCATGCCTAGGACTATTTTTTCTGGTCGCGATGTTAAATTCTTGAGTTACTTTTGGAAGACTTTATGGGCTGAACTTGGCACAAAATTGTTGTTTTCTACTACTTGTCATCCTCAAACTGATGGACAAACTGAAGTTGTCAATAGAACTTTGGGAACACCTTTGCGTGCTATTCTTAAAAAGAACTTGGATTGACAATTCTATGGACTTTATTTTGGGGTTGCCTAGGACTAAGAAGGGGATGTATTCTATTTTTGTTGTTGTGGATAGATTCTCTAAGATGGCACATTTTATAGCTTGTCATAAAACCGATGATGCTTCAAACATTGCATATTTGTTCTTTAGAGAAGTCGCTAGGTTGCTTGGCATGCCTAGGACTATTGTTTCTGGTTGCGATGTTAAATTCTTGAGTTACTTTTGGAAGACTTTATGGGCTGAACTTGGCACAAAATTGTTGTTTTCTACTTGATGTGAATCTGGCCGGACATGGTGTTCAAATTATTGATAAGCAAGGGAGAAGGGCTCGTGATGCATGGGAGCACGTTGGAAAGCCGAAGGAACATTAATCAAGCATTATTTTGAAGAACCGAGGCTGCACGGACCCAAGCACGGACCGGTACACGGGGTCCGTGTCCATTACACTTGAGGAAGAGAAATCCCGAGCCTACACGGACCCGAGCACGGACCTGTACACGGGGTCCGTGTCTACTACTTTCGAGACATGAAAATTACAGTGCCTACACGGACCCCCTTCCGGACCTCTACACGGGGTCCGTGCCCTTTACGTTTGGACGAGATTTATTTTCCTATTTTAGAGTTTTATTTATTTTGGCAAGTAGATTTGATATCTTTTGATTTTGAGACAATATATACTCGAAAATTTCATCATTGTAAAGAACAATTGATTATTATTCATCTTTTATGATATTGAGAATTCTCTCAACACAAGCTTAAGTTTCGTTATAACTTTTGCGTTGTATCAAATCAAACTTATCAAAAGATTTATCTTTTGTGGTGTTTGTCGATCGATTTTCACGAGGGTTGCCAAGGGCGGGTTCTTTGGAGGTTCTCTTGAAACGCGATTGTTTCTCTCGTGATTATTTGTTGCTAAACTCTTGCTAGTTTAGAGGTGAATATGACACCTATCCATTACTTGTTTCAAAGATCGGGAAAACACACGGGTCTTGTTATCGTAATTGAATAGAGGATGCGATTGTTTAATCGTGTTTGCTATTTATTCGTATCAAGATTCACGTCATTTGGTATCAGAGCTCAAGGTTTATTGATTCAAGTAAGCGTATCCGTTCAAATCCTCGTAGGATTTTCAATACCGATTTTCGTGTATCGATTTCTACGTTGTTGTAGAATCTACAAAAAAAAAAAAAAAAAAAAAAATCGCGATTTACAGTTCATCGCCTGAATCACTATTCATTGCCGGAAGTACTGTTCATCGAAGTTACTGTTCATCGGAGTTACTGTTCAATCCGAAGTTACTGTTCATTGCCGGAATTACTGTTCATCGCCGGATTCGTGAATACTATTCATCGCCGGAATTCGCGATTACTATTCATCGCGGTTACTGTTCAATCCGGATTTACTATTCATCAGATTTACTGTTCACGATCGGATTTACTATTCACGCCGGAGTACTAGTCAATCCGGAGTTACTATTCACGCCGGAATCACTGTTCAACCGGAATTACTGTTCACGATACTGTTCACCCGAAAAAAAAAATTGAATCGGGTATTTGTTGGGATTTTAGCGCTTATATTTCAGCGTTAAGTTTGTCCTTTTCGTTTAGTCGCATTCTAGTCAATTTTCAAAGCTGCTTGTTCTTGTGTGGTCTAAGTGAGTCGAATTTCGAACGTCACAGGATTGATCTCATAAGTTTGATACGTGGAAGCCACGAGACTTAAGCGCCCCCTTGAGAATTCTCACTTGAGTGAAAATATTTGAGTGGAGTGAATTTTCATTGGAGTGATTTGTGAGGTTTTGTGGTGAGGGAAAAAGACGAGTGCGAGTGAATTTTCATTGGAGTGACTAGTGAGAATTTGTGGTGAGGAAACTTTATTCTTTATTGTTTTATACTAACCTTTTTCTTGCAGGTATAATGATTGACGGACGTCAATTTAAAACAATGTTAGGAGGGTTGGATAGAAGGTGGGAGAAGGAGTTTAAGTCTCAACGAAAAAAATATCGGAGGTGTGAAGAAGAGGAGATGTATGATGTGCATATTGATGAGAATAGGCGAGGTAGTAGAGTTGGAGGAGATACGTTGTTGAACATGGATCGTTATAGGAGATTTGATGAGGATAAGGGGTATAGAAGCCGGGAAGGGTATAGACTGAGTGGTACGAAGATGACAATTCCATTTTTCAGTGGGGAAGCCGATCCAAAGGTGTACCTTGAGTGGGAAGATAGAATGGAGTGTGTATTTGAGAGACGGAAGGATTATACCGAAGCAATGAAGGTAAGACGAGCTTGCAGTGAGTTTACCGACTATGCTAGTACTTGGTGGGATAAGTTAGTAATAGGTAGGAGACGATGTGGGCATGACCCTATAATTACATGGGATGAGATGAAAATGGTGATGAGGAAGCAGTTTGTTCCAAATCACAATGCTAGGAGGTGCAACTCGAGTGGTAGGCAGGGAATTGACTCGTGGGAGGAGTTCTTGACATCCGCACGAAGGTCGAGTGGAGAGAAGAAGGTCATAACTAGACCGAAGTTGGTTTCGAAGCTTGAATATCAAGGTATATTTAAAAACTCAAATTCTCGTACTTGTGATATTCAATGTGTTTGGTGTCTAGAGTTTGGACATCATATTAGCCAATGTCCAATTGAGGATATGAAGGTAGTGGATTCCACTTCCAACCTTGAAGCCAAACTTGTGGATGATTTGAATGTTGATATTGTGTCTCATGCGAGTATCGAGTGTTGTGCTGTGGAGGGTGAGTTATTAGATGATGTGCAAGTTGTTTCTTTTGCTCCGCTGTCTACGAATGTCATTTGTATTGACGAATCAATTTGTTATGAGTTGAGAGAAAAAGAAAATGAGATGGTCGAAAAAAAGAGTGATAAAAAAAGTGAGATGACCCTCGATGAAAAAAAAGAGTTGTGTGAAAAAGAGGCCAAAGAAAAAGAAAAAGAAAAAGAAAAGAAATATAATTTGAAGGCCCAAAAGAGTGAAAAGAGTGAGGATGAGAGTTGTTTAATTTTGTATAAATCTCTCCAAGTACCTAGGTACAAAGATGAGATTTACATATCTAGTGATAATATAGCCGGTTCAATCCCGAGCATCGTTATTTCTCATTTGCAGGGTTATGATGAAGTTGTGATGAGGGGACGAGCAAAAGTGGAAGGTGTAAAAATGCAATGGGGTGATCCATTTGGTGTTGAGAGCAATCACCGTGAGGTAAGCATAGTTGCCCACGCAACAAGCATGAGGTATGATTTTAGTCCTTATCTTAATTCATTGTTGTGTTGTGCTCAAGAATATTGGGTGAGTGATGAAAGTGTGATATCCAAATGGCCTAACTATGAGTTAACGATTTTGTCGAGGCGTCACAAAATTGATAGTGGTGATATATTGAATGGGCTAGATTCAAATGTGATTGATTTTGAGTGTTCAAAGATTGTCAAGTTGATAAGGCTTTGTCATGGCAATGACTTGTGTGCAATTGAATTCAATTCATGTGATGAGTTGAATGATTACATGGATAGTACATTTAATATGTTCTATTTGCATGATTCTTACTTGTTTGATGATGGCTTTGGAAATAGCATGAATGAATGTAAGAATTTTTATGTGCATAATGAGTACAATTTTAAGGAGAATAAATTCTTCATTCTATATTCATTGCATGAGTTATGTACTAGTGATGCATATAGTGGTGTTTTTATCTTTGATAAAATGCATGATTATATGTGTTGGTTGCATATGAAGAGGTATGTTGAGTGGGATTGTGAGGCATGCATTGCATATAAGAGATTGACATTTTGCCTAGATTCTTATATCATGCATGAACTATGTCTTATTCTTAGTGAGCTATGGTCGTACACGTGTATGGATTTCATTTTTGTGTTAACTAGGTCTAAGAAGGGGAGAAATTTAATTTTCGTGATGCTTAATGATATTTTATCATTTGGTGTCATTTGTTATTTGATGTTTGGTCAAGTTGATGAGTTTGTAGGAAAGACAATGGTGATGTTGGGAATTCCAGTGCTAAGGGAGCGGGCAAACGATAGCGTCTACAAACTTGAGCTTAGAGGTAAGCATGTTGATAATATCGTCCTTGTTATTACTAACTTGCTTCGTTTTTGTGCAGGGGGGCAAGATTTGAGGACAAATCTTTTTGAAGAAGGGGAGTATGATGTGAATCTGGCCGGGCATGGTGTTCAAATTATTGATAAGCAAGGGAGAAGGGCTCGTGATGCATGGGAGCACGTTGGAAAGCCGAAGGAACATTAATCAAGCATTATTTTGAAGAACCGAGGCTGCACGGACCCAAGCACGGACCGGTACACGGGGTCCGTGTCCATTACACTTGAGGAAGAGAAATCCCGAGCCTACACGGACCCGAGCACGGACCTGTACACGGGGTCCGTGTCTACTACTTTCGAGACATGAAAATTACAGTGCCTACACGGACCCCCTTCCGGACCTCTACACGGGGTCCGTGCCCTTTACGTTTGGACGAGATTTATTTTCCTATTTTAGAGTTTTATTTATTTTGGCAAGTAGATTTGATATCTTTTGATTTTGAGACAATATATACTCGAAAATTTCATCATTGTAAAGAACAATTGATTATTATTCATCTTTTATGATATTGAGAATTCTCTCAACACAAGCTTAAGTTTCGTTATAACTTTTGCGTTGTATCAAATCAAACTTATCAAAAGATTTATCTTTTGTGGCGTTTGTCGATCGATTTTCACGAGGGTTGCCAAGGGCGGGTTCTTTGGAGGTTCTCTTGAAACGCGATTGTTTCTCTCGTGATTATTTGTTGCTAAACTCTTGCTAGTTTAGAGGTGAATATCACACCATTTGATACGAATAAATAGCAAACACGATTAAACAATCGCACCCTCTATTCAATTACGATAACAAGACCCGTGTGTTTTCCCGATCTTTGAAACAAGTAATGGATAGGTGTGATATTCACCTCTAAACTAGCAAGAGTTTAGCAACAAAAAATCAAGAGAGAATTCTCAATATCATAAAAGATGAATAATAATCAATTGTTCTTTACAATGATGAAATTTTCGAGTATATATTGTCTCAAAATCAAAAGATATCAAATCTACTTGCCAAAATAAATAAAACTCTAAAATAGGAAAATAAATCTCGTCCAAACGTAAAGGGCACGGACCCCGTGTAGAGGTCCGGAAGGGGGTCCGTGTAGGCACTGTAATTTTCATGTCTCGAAAGTAGTAGACACGGACCCCGTGTACAGGTCCGTGCTCGGGTCCGTGTAGGCTCGGGATTTCTCTTCCTCAAGTGTAATGGACACGGACCCCGTGTACCGGTCCGTGCTTGGGTCCGTGCAGCCTCGGTTCTTCAAAATAATGCTTGATTAATGTTCCTTCGGCTTTCCAACGTGCTCCCATGCATCACGAGCCCTTCTCCCTTGCTTATCAATAATTTGAACACCATGCCCGGCCAGATTCACATCACTACTACTTGTCATCCTCAAACTGATGGACAAACTGAAGTTGTCAATATAACTTTGGGAACACTTTTGCGTGCTGTTCTTAAAAAGAACTTGGATTGACATTTCTATGGACTTTATTTTGGGGTTGTTGTGGACAGATTCTCTAAGATGGCACATTTTATAGCTTGTCATAAAACCGATGATGCTTCAAACATTGCGGATTTGTTCTTTAGAGAAGTCGCTAGGTTGCATGGCATGCCTAGGACTATTGTTTCTCGTCGCAATGTTAAATTTTTGAGTTACTTTTGGAATAATTTATGGGCTAAACTTGGCACAAAATTGTTGTTTTCTACTACTTGTCATCCTCAAACGGATGGACAAACTGAAGTTGTCAATAGAACTTTGGGAACACTTTTACGTGCTATTCTTAAAAAGAACTTGGATTGATATTTCTATGGACTTTATTTTGGGGTTGCCTAGGACTAAGAAGGGGATGTATTCTATTTTCGTAGTTGTGGATAGATTCTCTAAGATGGTACATTTTATAGCTTGTCATAAAACCGATGATGCTTCAAACATTGCGGATTTGTTCTTTAGAGAAGTCGCTAGGTTGCTTGGCATGCCTAGGACTATTGTTTCTCGTCGCAATGTTAAACTTTTGGAAGACGTTATGGGCTGAACTTGGCACAAAATTGTTGTTTTCTACTACTTGTCATCCTCAAACGGATGGACAAACTGAAGTTGTCAATATAACTTTGGGAATGCTTTTGCGTGCTATTCTTAAAAAGAACTTGGATTGACATTTCTATTGACTTTATTTTGGGGTTGTTGTGGATAGATTCTCTAAGATGGCACATTTTATAGCTTGTCATAAAACCGATGATGCTTCAAACATTGCGGATTTGTTCTTTAGAGAAGTCGCTAGGTTGCATGGCATGCCTAGGACTATTGTTTCTCGTCGCAATGTTAAATTCTTGAGTTAGTTTTGGAAGACTTTATGGGCTGAACTTGGCACAAAATTGTTGTTTTCTACTACTTGTCATCCTCAAACTGATGGACAAACTGAAGTTGTCAATAGAACTTTGGGAACACCTTTGCATGCTATTCTTAAAAAGAACTTGGATTGACATTTCTATGGACTTTATTTTGAGGTTGCCTAGGACTAAGGAGGGGAGGGATTCTATTTTTGTTTTTGTGGATAGATTCTCTAAGATGGCACATTTTATAGCTTGTCATAAAACCGATGTTTCTTCAAACATTGCGGATTTTTTCTTTAGAGAAGTCGCTAGATTGCTTGGCATGCCTAGGACTATTGATTCTGGTCGCGATGTTAAATTCTTGAGTTACTTTTGGAATAATTTATGGGCTAAACTTGGCACAAAATTGTTGTTTTCTACTACTTCTTATCCTCAAACGGATGGACAAACTGAAGTTGTCAATATTACTTTGGGAACACTTTTGCGTGCTATTCTTAAAAAGAACTTGGATTGACATTTCTCTGGACTTTATTTTGGAGTTGCCTAGGCCTAAGAAGAGGAGGGATTCTATTTTTGTAGTTGTGGATAGATTCTCTAAGATGGCACATTTTATAGCTTGTTATGAAACCGATGATGCTTCAAACATTACGGATTTGTTCTTTAGAGAAGTCGCTAGGTTGCATGGCATGCCTAGGACTATTGTTTCTCGTCGCAACGTTAAATTTTTGAGTTACTTTTGGAAGACGTTATGGGCTGAACTTGGCACAAAATTGTTGTTTTCTACTACTTGTCATCCTCAAACGGATGGACAAACTGAAGTTGTCAATATAACTTTTGGAACGCTTTTGCGTGCTATTCTTAAAAAGAACTTGGATTGACATTTCTATTGACTTTATTTTGGGGTTGTTGTGGATAGATTCTCTAAGATGGCACATTTTATAGCTTGTCATTAAACCGATGATGCTTCAAACATTGCGGATTTGTTCTTTAGAGAAGTCGCTAGGTTGCATGGCATGCCTAGGACTATTGTTTCTCGTCGCAATGTTAAATTCTTGAGTTAGTTTTGGAAGACTTTATTGGCTGAACTTGGCACAAAATTGTTGTTTTCTACTACTTGTCATCCTCAAACTGATGGACAAACTGAAGTTGTCAATAGAACTTTGGGAACACCTTTGCATGCTATTCTTAAAAAGAACTTGGATTGACATTTCTATGGACTTTATTTTGAGGTTGCCTAGGACTAAGAAGGGGATGGATTCTATTTTTGTTTTTGTGGATAGATTCTCTAAGATGGCACATTTTATAGCTTGTCATAAAACCGATGTTTCTTCAAACATTGCGGATTTTTTCTTTAGAGAAGTCGCTAGGTTGCTTGGCATGCCTAGGACTATTGATTCTGGTCGCGATGTTAAATTCTTGAGTTACTTTTGGAATAATTTAGGGGCTAAACTTGGCACAAAATTGTTGTTTTCTACTACTTCTCATCCTCAAACGGATGGACAAACTGAAGTTGTCAATGGAACTTTGGGAACACCTTTGCGTGCTATTCTTAAAAAGAACTTGGATTGACAATTCTTTGGACTTTATTTTGGGG
Organism: Primulina eburnea; assembly: GCF_022965805.1. Lineage (NCBI taxonomy): Eukaryota > Viridiplantae > Streptophyta > Magnoliopsida > Lamiales > Gesneriaceae > Primulina > Primulina eburnea. The sequence continues at coordinate 14,957,527 of NC_133104.1, read as the reverse complement.
TTGCCTAGGGCTAAGAAGGGCAGGGATTCTATTTTTGTTGTTGTGGATAGATTCTCTAAGATGGCACATTTTATAGCTTGTCATAAAACCGATGATGCTTCAAACATTGCGGATTTGTTCTTTAGAGAAGTCGTTAGGTTGCATGGCATGCCTAGGACTATTGTTTCTCGTCGCAATGTTAAATTTTTGAGTTACTTTTGGAAGACGTTTTGGGCTGAACTTGGCACAAAATTGTTGTTTTCTACTACTTGTCATCCTCAAACGGATGGACAAACTGAAGTTGTCAATATAACTTTGGGAACGCTTTTGCGTGCTATTCTTAAAAAGAACTTGGATTGACATTTCTATTGACTTTATTTTGGGGTTGTTGTGGATAGATTCTCTAAGATGGCACATTTTATAGCTTGTCATAAAACCGATGATGCTTCAAACATTGCGGATTTGTTCTTTAGAGAAGTCGCTAGGTTGCATGGCATGCCTAGGACTATTGTTTCTCGTCGCAATGTTAAATTCTTGAGTTAGTTTTGGAAGACTTTATGGGCTGAACTTGGCACAAAATTGTTGTTTTCTACTACTTGTCATCCTCAAACTGATGGACAAACTGAAGTTGTCAATAGAACTTTGGGAACACCTTTGCATGCTATTCTTAAAAAGAACTTGGATTGACATTTCTATGGACTTTATTTTGATGTTGCCTAGGACTAAGAAGGGGAGGGATTCTATTTTTGTTTTTGTGGATAGATTCTCTAAGATGGCACATTTTATAGCTTGTCATAAAACCGATGTTTCTTCAAACATTGCGGATTTTTTCTTTAGAGAAATCGCTAGGTTGCTTGGCATGCCTAGGACTATTGATTCTGGTCGCGATGTTAAATTATTGAGTTACTTTTGGAATAATTTAGGGGCTAAACTTGGCACAAAATTGTTGTTTTCTACTACTTCTCATCCTCAAACGGATGGACAAACTGAAGTTGTCAATATAACTTTGGGAACACTTTTGCGTGCTATTCTTAAAAAGAACTTGGATTGACATTTCTCTGGACTTTATTTTGGAGTTGCCTAGGCCTAAGAAGAGGAGGGATTCTATTTTTGTAGTTGTGGATAGATTCTCTAAGATGGAACATTTTTATAGCTTGTTATGAAACCGATGATGCTTCAAACATTACGGATTTGTTCTTTAGAGAAGTCGCTAGGTTGCATGGCATGCCTAGGACTATTGTTTCTCGTCGCAATGTTAAATTTTTGAGTTACTTTTGGAAGACGTTATGGGCTGAACTTGGCACAAAATTGTTGTTTTCTACTACTTGTCATCCTCAAACGGATGGACAAACTGAAGTTGTCAATATAACTTTGGGAACGCTTTTGCGTGCTATTCTTAAAAAGAACTTGGATTGACATTTCTATTGACTTTATTTTGGGGTTGTTGTGGATAGATTCTCTAAGATGGCACATTTTATAGCTTGTCATAAAACCGATGATGCTTCAAACATTGCGGATTTGTTCTTTAGAGAAGTCGCTAGGTTGCATGGCATGCCTAGGACTATTGTTTCTCGTCGCAATGTTAAATTCTTGAGTTAGTTTTGGAAGACTTTATGGGCTGAACTTGGCACAAAATTGTTGTTTTCTACTACTTGTCATCCTCAAACTGATGGACAAACTGAAGTTGTCAATAGAACTTTGGGATCACCTTTGCATGCTATTCTTAAAAAGAACTTGGATTGACATTTCTATGTACTTTATTTTGAGGTTGCCTAGGACTAAGAAGGGGAGGGATTCTATTTTTGTTTTTGTGGATAGATTCTCTAAGATGGCACATTTTATAGCTTGTCATAAAACCGATGTTTCTTCAAACATTGCGGATTTTTTCTTTAGAGAAGTCGCTAGGTTGCTTGGCATGCCTAGGACTATTGATTATGGTCGCGATGTTAAATTCTTGAGTTACTTTTGGAATAATTTAGGGGCTAAACTTGGCACAAAATTGTTGTTTTCTACTACTTCTCATCCTCAAACGGATGGACAAACTGAAGTTGTCAATGGAACTTTGGGAACACCTTTGCGTGCTATTCTTAAAAAGAACTTGGATTGACAATTCTTTGGACTTTATTTTGGGGTTGCCTAGGACTAAGAAGGGCAGGGATTCTATTTTTGTTGTTGTGGATAGATTCTCTAAGATGGCACATTTTATAGCTTGTCATAAAACCGATGATGCTTCAAACATTGCGGATTTGTTCTTTAGAGAAGTCGCTAGGTTGCTTGGCATGCCTAGGACTATTGTTTCTGGTCGCGATGCTAAATTCTTGAGTTACTTTTGGAAGACTTTATGGGCTGAACTTGGCAAAAAATTGTTGTTTTCTACTACTTGTCATCCTCAAACTGATGGACAAACTGAAGTTGTCAATAGAACTTTGGGAACACCTTTGCGTGCTATTCTTAAAAAGAACTTGGATTGACAATTCTATGGACTTTATTTTGGGGTTGCCTAGGACTAAGAAGGGGATGTATTCTATTTTTGTTGTTGTGGATAGATTCTCTAAGATGACACATTTTATAGCTTGTCATAAAACCGATGATGCTTCAAACATTGCATATTTGTTCTTTAGAGAAGTCGCTAGGTTGCTTGGCATGCCTAGGACTATTGTTTCTGGTCGCGATGTTAAATTCTTGAGTTACTTTTGGAAGACTTTATGCGCTGAACTTGGCACAAAATTGTTGTTTTCTACTACTTGTCATCCTCGAATGGATGGACAAACTGAAGTTGTCAATATAACTTTGGGAACACTTTTGCGTGCTATTCTTAAAAAGAACTTGGATTGACATTTCTATGGACTTTATTTTGGGGTTGTTGTGGACAGATTCTCTAAGATGGCACATTTTATAGCTTGTCATAAAACCGATGATGCTTCAAACATTGCGGATTTGTTCTTTAGAGAAGTCGCTAGGTTGCATGGCATGCCTAGGACTATTGTTTCTCGTCGCAATGTTAAATTTTTGAGTTACTTTTGGAATAATTTATGGGCTAAACTTGGCACAAATTTGTTGTTTTCTACTACTTGTCATTCTCAAACAGATGGACAAACTGAAGTTGTCAATAAAACTTTGGTAACACTTTTGCGTGCTATTCTTAAAAAGAACTTGGATTGATATTTCTATGGACTTTATTTTGGGGTTGCCTAGGACTAAGAAGGGGAGGGATTCTATTTTTGTTGTTGTGGATATATTCTCTAAGATGGCACATTTTATAGCTTGTCATAAAACCGATGTTGCTTCAAACATTGCGGATTTTTTCTTTAGAGAAGTCGCTAGGTTGCTTGGCATGCCTAGGACTATTTTTTCTGGTCGCGATGTTAAATTCTTGAGTTACTTTTGGAAGACTTTATGGGCTGAACTTGGCACAAAATTGTTGTTTTCTACTACTTGTCATCCTCAAACTGATGGACAAATTGAAGTTGTCAATAGAACTTTGGGAACACCTTTGCGTGATATTCTTAAAAAGAACTTGGATTGACAATTCTATGGACTTTATTTTGGGGTTGCCTAGGACTAAGAAGGGGATGTATTCTATTTTTGTTGTTGTGGATAGATTCTCTAAGATGGCACATTTTATAGCTTGTCATAAAACCGATGATGCTTCAAACATTGCATATTTGTTCTTTAGAGAAGTCGCTAGGTTGCTTGGCATGCCTAGGACTATTGTTTCTGGTCGCGATGTTAAATTCTTGAGTTACTTTTGGAAGACTTTATGGGCTGAACTTGTGTGACACCCCTGACCTCTTTAAATAAAATGCACAGCGGAAATAAATTTTTCTTTAAAATATGGAAGGAGTTTCAAAATACATTTTATAAAATGTATTTTGAAACTCCTTCCATATTTTAAAGAAAAATTTATTTCCGCTGTGCATTTTATTTAAAGAGGTCAGGGGTGTCACATTTAGTGGTATCAGAGCGGTGTTCTTCGGACCAATGCATATGACTTCGTCTACTTTCAACTGTCCGGGTATGTTTTCTTGCATCTATCCATTGTTATATTTATTGATTGGTGTCTTGTGAGCAATTGTAGAGTATGCCTCCTAAGCGTAAGGCGGCAGAGGGTGAGGATAGTTCTTCCTCGAGAGTTGTCGACGAGTTCGGCAAGTTGCTTAAGGAGCAGGCTAAGGTGCATAGCGATCAGATTCAGCAGTTGCTCCGATTGCAAGGAGCAGGTCAGGGTCGAGGCCAAGTGAGAGGTCAAGTTGCTCAGGCTGTTGGCACTGATGCCGTCTTTTCTTCTTTCAAGAGAATGGATCCACCGGAATTCGCAGGTAGCACCGATCCTCTAGTTGCTGTCGAGTGGGTCAAGGCGCTTGAAGCTATCTTCGATCATCTCCAGTACGAGGATAAAGACAGGATTAGCTGTGCAGTGTTCATGTTGGTTAAGGCTGCCCGCATTTGGTGGAATGCTACGAAAGTTGGAGTTGATGTTGCGACACTGAAGTGGTCAGAGTTCACTGACTTGTTCTATGACAAGTATTTCCCCGACGCACTTCGAGCGAGGAAGGTTACGGAGTTCTTGGAACTTAGGCAGGGGAGCTTGGATGTTGGCCAGTATATTCTGAAGTTTGAGGAAGGTTGCCTATTTGCTCCGTATATTTCTTCGAACGACAAGGACAAGGGCGCTCATTTCATTCGAGGCCTTAGAGCGGAGATTCGTCGTGATATCAACATGTCCAAGGCTGTTACTTTCAAGGAGATTGTGTCCAAAGCTTTGTTGGCCGAGCAGGATGAGAAGGACATTGCCCGGGAGAGGCAAGAGAGACACCAGGCCATTGCTCAGAGAGGCCAGGGTTCTAATCAGAGGGGCAGGGATCGTTTCAAGGGCAAGGGCAAGATGGAGTCGAGTCCTAGACCTCCGCCAGTTCCAGTTCCATTTGATCCTGAGAAGCCGCAGTGTCCAAAGTGTGGTAAGCATCATCGAGGAGAGTGCAGATTGGGCACTCATACTTGTTTTCGTTGTGGCGCGGCAGGCCACGTTGCCAGGAATTGCCCGAGGGGAGATAGCCAAGGGAAGGTGCAGGGTCGTATCTTTTCCATGACGAAGGAAGGTATTAATCGTGAATCTTCATTGATCCTTAGTACTATTTTGATTTCAGGCAGAGTAGCTACTACTTTGATTGATACTGGTGCTACTCATTCTTTTATGTCTGAATTATTTTTGAGATCTTTGGGTATAGTTCCTTCTATTCTTCCCCTTCATCTTAATGTTGTTTTGCCTTCGGGGGACGTGTTGTGCCCGACATCGATTGTCTTTGCGTGCCCTGTTCGTATTGAGGAGCGAGTTGTCTTCGCTGATTTGATTGTTATCCCTATGGTTGCTTTCGACGTTATTCTTGGCATGGATTGGCTTTCGACTTACCGTGCAGTTATCGATTGTGTTGCTAAGAAGGTGACTTTTGCAGATGATGGCCAGGGAGGAGCGCTCGCCAGTGCAGGTACTTCGCTGGTCCTTCCTTTTATTTCTTGTCTTGAGGCTGAGAGATTGTTGTGTAGAGGTTGCGATGGATTTCTTGCTTCTATTGTGGATGTTGATAGATTGATTAAGTTGAATGTAGATGATATTGATGTGGTGAGGGAGTTTGCTGATGTGTTTGAGGATGATGTTCCGGGTTTGCCGCCGGATAGGGATGTTGAGTTTGTGATCGATTTAGCTCCAGGTACGGTTCCTATCTCTAAGGCTCCGTACAGGATGGCCCCTACCGAGATGAAGGAGTTGAAGACTCAGTTGCAGGATCTTTTAGACAAAGGCTTTATTCGTCCGAGTTCTTCGCCTTGGGGAGCTCCGGTTCTGTTTGTCAAGAAGAAGGATGGTTCCTTGCGGCTGTGTATCGACTACAGGGAGCTCAACAAAGTGACTGTCAAGAACAAGTATCCGTTGCCTCGGATAGATGATTTGTTTGATCAGCTCCATGGTGCCACTGTGTTCTCGAAGATTGATCTTCGGTCTGGCTACTATCAGTTGAAGGTTAGGGAGTCTGATATCCCTAAGACAGCTTTCCGGACCAGGTATGGTCACTATGAGTTTCTTGTGATGTCTTTTGGTTTGACCAATGCCCCTTCAGTCTTCATGGACCTGATGAACCGTGTGTTCAAGCCTTATCTGGATAGCTTCGTCATTGTCTTCATTGACGATATCTTGATCTATTCCAAGACCAGAGAGCTTCATGCCGAGCATCTCAGAGTTGTTCTTCAGTTGTTGCGAGAGAAGAGGTTGTTTGCCAAGCTGAAGAAGTGTGAGTTTTGGCTGGATCAGATTTCTTTTCTAGGCCATGTTGTTTCGAGAGATGGCATTGCTGTTGATCCATTGAAGATAGAGGCGATTCAGAGTTGGCCTATTCCTACCACTGTTTCAGAGGTTCGCAGTTTCCTTGGTTTGGCAGGTTACTATCGTCGTTTCATTTCAGGTTTCTCCAAGATTGCCCTGCCATTGTCCAATCTGACGAGGAAGACTGTGAAGTTCGAGTGGACTATTGATTGCCAGAGTGCATTTCAGGAGTTGAAGGACAGATTGACGACAGCTCCTGTTCTTTCTTTGCCCAGTGGTTCAGAGGACTTTGTTGTCTTTACCGATGCGTCGAAGAGAGGCCTTGGTGCAGTGTTGATGCAGCGAGGTAAGGTCATTGCCTATGCGTCTCGCCAGTTGAAGGATTATGAGAAGAATTATCCGACGCATGATTTGGAGCTCGCAGCTGTGGTTTTCGCCCTGAAGATTTGGAGACATTATCTGTATGGCGAAAAGTGTGAGATCTTTACAGACCACAAGAGTTTGAAGTATTTGTTCTCGCAGAAAGAGCTCAACATGCGACAGAGGAGGTGGTTAGAGCTTGTCAAGGATTACGATGTGACGATCAGTTATCACCCAGGGAAGGCGAATGTGGTGGCTGATGCTTTGAGCCGCAAGTCGAGTGCTTCTTTGAGTTCTTTGATTCAGAGACCATTGTTGATGGATTTGCAGAGAGAGGAGATTGATCTAGTGATTCCAGGTACCATTGCTCGCTTTTCAGCGTTGGTCATACGATCTACTTTGACGGACAGGATCCGTAGAGAGCAGTCGACTGATGTTCAGTTGACAGAGATGAGAGCTAGAGCTGAGGCTAGAGGGAATTCAGAGTTTAGTCTGAATGGTGATGGTTTGGTGACTTTCAGAGGCCGCATTTGTGTTCCTTCTGGCGACGATATTCGTAGAGACGTCTTGACAGAGGCTCATACCGCACCTTATTCGATTCATCCAGGCAGTACGAAGATGTATCAGGATCTTCGTCGACTCTACTGGTGGCCAGGTATGAAGAGAGATATTGCTTTGTTCATTTCTCAGTGCCTTACTTGTCAGCAGGTTAAGATTGAGCATCAGAGACCTGCTGGGACATTGCTATCTTTGCCGATTCCTCAGTGGAAGTGGGAGCACATCACCATGGATTTCGTGACTGGTCTGCCCAGAGTTCAGAGGGGTTATAATTCCATTTGGGTCATTGTTGATAGATTGACCAAGTCGGCTCATTTTCTCCCAGTCAAGACGACGTATTCGATGTCTCAGTATGCCGAGGACTACATTGCCGAGATTGTTAGACTTCATGGTGTGCCCGTGTCGATTGTGTCTGATCGTGACCCTAGATTTACCTCCGAGTTTTGGAAGAGTCTTCACAGAGCTTTGGGTTCTCGATTAGCTTTCAGTACAGCTTATCATCCTCAGAGCGACGGTCAGTCAGAGAGAGTCATTCAGATTCTGGAGGATATGCTCAGAGCTTGTACTATTGACTATTCTGGTAGTTGGGATTCTAAGCTGCCACTTGTGGAGTTCACGTACAACAATAGCTACCAGGCGACGATTGGCATGGCACCGTATGAGGCACTTTATGGCAGGAAGTGCAGATCCCCTTTGTTTTGGGATGAGGTTGGAGAGAGGAAGATGTTGGGTCCCGAGTTGGTCCAGCAGACTGCCGATGTTGTTGCAGTTATCAGAGAGAGGATGAAGACTGCTCAGTCGAGGCAGAAGAGTTATGCAGATGTTCGTCGCAGACCTTTGCAGTTCGAGGTTGGCGATCATGTTTTTCTGAAGATAGCACCTCTCAAGGGTGTGATGAGATTTGGCAAGAAGGGCAAGTTGAGCCCTAGATTCATTGGTCCATTCGAGATATTGGACAGAGTTGGTGACCGAGCCTACAGATTAGCCCTACCGCCCGATCTTGACAGAGTCCATAATGTGTTTCATGTATCGATGCTCAGGAAGTATATTGCAGATCCTTCCCATGTTCTTCGCCACGAGCCATTGGACTTGACGCCGAATTTGACTTACCAAGAGATTCCGGTCCAGATTTTGGATCGCACTGTCAGAGTATTGAGGAACAAAGAGATCGGCATCGTTAAAGTCCTTTGGAGGAACCATTTGATCGAGGAGGCTACGTGGGAACCAGAGACTGAGATGAGAGAGAGGTATCCTGAGTTGTTCGTGCCGTGACGTCAATTTCGAGGACGAAATTCCTCTAAGGAGGGGAGATTGTAATAGCCGAGCCCGGTGTACGGTACGGTTTAAGCTTTATTGTGTTGAAGAACCTAAAGGGGGGGTGAATAGGTTCTTTTAGGCCCTTTAGCGTTTTTAAAACGAGTTTGCAAAAATTGCAAGCGGAAGACTTGAGGGACAATCACAAATAAAGTGAATGCGTAAAGTAAGTGCGTAAAATAAATGCGTAGTAAAGTAAATGCGTAAAGTAAAGAGGGATAGAGATGTTTATGGAAGTTCGACGAAGAATCGTCTACGTCTCCCCTTCTCGATGAGGATCGAGGTATCACTATATCGACTTGGCTTTAGGAGCTCCAAGCTAGCTTTTACAACCACGCCTCGATGCGTCTACTTGGCCTTGAGGGCTCCAAGGATAGCCACGAACTTTACAACCCACTCGAGAGTATTACTTTCACTCTTTTTCTACAACTCTTTTGATATTACAACTCTTTTAATCAACGCACACAAGAGATAGTAGAAAGCTTTGTAAGAGACAAGAGAGTGGAGTGGGATCGAATGATTGAAAATGCATCCTCAAAGGCCTATTTATACTAGACTTGGACGCCAAGGTTCGGATCTTCTGTTTATGCTTCGGAACGTCCGATCTGATTGAAATCAATTTGCGTAAATCTGGGATGACTTCGGATCGTCCGTTCATGACTTCGTAGGGTCCGAACATATGCTTCGGAGGGACCGATCATACTTCGTTGCTTCCGAACAGTTCTTTCAGACAGTGATGAACAACTTCGGAAGGTCCGAACTCAGGTTCGTACCGTCCGAACATTCCCGCGTTTCCGGAGATTTGAAATCTTCAACACTTCGTAACGTCCGATCATGTCTTCGTAGCGTCCGAAATCTAACTCAATCAACAGTCAGATCAATTTGTCTCCGCATTGAAATGATTTGATTGCTTGAGTTCGGAACGTCCGATCACGTCTTCGGAACGTCCGAACTGGCTCCTCGCAGCTTCCGAACAGCTTCTACTTTGCTTCTGATTTGCACAAATTCGGAACGTCCGAACCACATTTCGGATCTTCCGAACGTAAACTGTTCTTAATTTCCTGCATGCCTCAATATAAAACATTAGTACATTTTTAATCCAAGTTTTGGTATCATCAAAACAAAAACTTTGGGATATGTTACAGCATTAAAAACATTAATCTCATCCTCGAGATTTGTATGCGTTTAAGGCGTAACAATCTCCCCCTTTTTGATGATCACAAAACTTGGTTAAAAATTGAGATAACAATAATCAACATAATTTAAATTATTATTAAATAACTCCCCCTTAATCAAATAACAAGTCTAAGAGGTTGAATTAAGGCGAATTTATTTAATAACCATTTAATAGCAATTTTAACCAAATAAATTCTCCCCCTTTTTGTGATAAGCAAAAAGACATAAGCATAAAGAGAGACAAATAAACAGGTAAAATATCCACTAATAAATGCAAGTCTTTTATACAATGATGCATAAAGATAAAATAAAAAATAACAAAAACATAAGCTAAGAATCCGCATCCCGCGACTCTCTATGTCTCCTCATCTCAGCCTCGATGGAATCCAGACGCGAAGAAGTCTCGGTATGATGGCGCTCTAAGGTAGACTCTAAAAGAGAAAAACGAGTGTCGAAACGAGTCTCCAATCGCTCGAGATACTCGAAAATCCGATCGTAGGGTCCAGAGGGAGCAGGCGGAGTGAAGCCATGAGGAAGGTCATCCATGGTCATCAAAGGAGTGCTAATAGGGTCGGGAACACGCTGATGGGATGAAGAGGGAATATCAACCGAAGGGGTAGGAGTGGTACCCGTAGTAGGGGGACCAGCGGGAAATCCTCTCGTCTGAACGTGAGGAGGAAGGAGACCGAAGGGAACATGAAAGTGTTCGGTCGGACGATAGGACGCAAAGATGCGATCCTTGTCGATGACCCAAGAGGATAAGACGGGATTCCAAGAGAGTCCCATCTTAACAACAGTATCATGGTCGATAGTCTCGCGAGGAGAAATAGATAAGGATTCTTCATCTGTAAAGTCAATGCCCAAATGGGCTAGAATCCGGTTAATGAACCGGCCAAATGGAAAAGAGACGCGAGTAGAAGAAGCCGCGTACTCCATGGCGTACATAAGAAAACGGGGAAGGTTAAAAGGACGCTGGGAGACTAAATAATAGAGAATGTACAGATCGAGATATTTGCAAGTGGAGAGGTCTCCACTGCGAGGAACAATAGAAGAAGTGATGAGCTTCAGAACAAGCTGAAGCTGAGGAGAAAGGTCCTTCGCATGAGGACGGTCATCGGCAGGAGTAGGCGGACGACCGAAGATGGTGGTCAAGGCAGTGACTCGATCAAAAGTAGGGTCATTCTCAGTCCAAGACTGAGAAAAGAACTCACTCGGTCCGTCTCGAGGAAGATCGAACCAAGTGGAGAGGTCGGCGGTAGAAAAAGAAATGAACCGACCCTGAACAATGGTAACAACACGAGTGTCATCACCACCAAGAACTAAGGAAAAGTTCGCATAGAACTGATGTATGAGAGAGGGGTAGATGAGATCGGGTACGGAAGGTAGAAAGAAGTTTCCCCAACGTTGAGACTCAATAAGAGTAATCAACGTAAAGAAATTTGCACGAAGATAATCGGTGTGAAGGGTACGACCAGGCAGAATGTTACGGGTTTCGAATTCAGGTGGGGTAGGACGAGGGTTGGGTGGTTGGGTAAGATCATGGTGAAAGGCACCGTGTCGAGGGCGAACATTTCGGCCAGCTACGTTACGGCGCGGAGGCATAGTGAGTAGTGAGTGTTTTGTGTAGGGAGAGAAAGAAGATGTGAATTGGCAAATAAATCAGAGGATCCGAACGCCTATTTATAGGCCATGTTCGGACGGTCCGAACATGCGTTCGGAAGATCCGGAATGTGAACGGAACGGTTAGCTGGCAGGAGGTTCGGACGATCCGATTAATACTCGGACGATCCGATCCTAGAACGGAGGCTACGAAGCCTAAACGGAGGGTCCGAAGTCTGACAATCAGGCATGGGAAGGCGCGAACATTTAATGACATCGGAAGGAGGTTCGGACGCTCCGATGTGTGTTCGGATGGTCCGAAGAGTGAATCGGAGGTTCTGGAACCTATGGTCAGGTTCGGACGATCCGAACACGTTCGGTGGATCCGAAGTGAAACGAAGCATCCGAAAAGGAACGGTGATTCCGAAGTGGCCAAGATGAGGAACACCTAAAATTTAAAATATTTAGCACATAAATGAATGTTGAGCCATAATTATGGATAAATACAATTAATTTGTATTATCCGACATTATAATGCTCACATTAATAATACTCCCCCTCAATTTAACAAATATGTACGAGAGTATTCGACTAGTGTTTACAACTCAATCATGCCAAGTTCACCACGCAAACGAGTAAAAGTAGATTCATCTAGTGGTTTTGTAAAAATATCAGCAATTTGATTCTTGGTGTCAACATAGTGAAGTTCAACATCATTTTGCTCAATGTGATCACGAATGAAATGATGTCGAATGTCAATATGTTTAGTACGAGAATGTTGAACTGGATTCTTTGTTAGACATATGGTGCTTGTATTATCACAAAAGATTGGAATTTTTGAAAAAGTAACACCATAGTCGAGTAATTGATACTTCATCCAAAGAATTTGTGCACAACAACTACCGGCAGCCATATACTCGGCCTCGGTCGTTGAAAGTGCAACACAGTTTTGCTTTTTAGAAAACCATGACACCAAGCAATTTCCCAAAAAGAAACAAGTTCCACTAGTGCTCTTTCTATCCACCTTATATCCTCCAAAGTCGGCATCACAGTAAGCTTTTAAATCGAAAAATGAGTTCTTAGAATACCATAATCCGAGATTTGGAGTATTTGAAAGATATTTGAAAATGCGTTTTAAGGCGAATAAGTGTGATTCCTTTGGACATGATTGAAATCGTGCACACAAGCAAACACTAAACATAATGTCAGGTCTACTAGCAGTCGCATAGAGTAGGGAGCCAATCATGCTACGAAATAACTTTTGGTCAACAGGTTTACCTCCCTCATCTTTGTCGAGTCTGACTGTCGTGCTCATAGGTGTGGATGAGGCTTTGGAAGATTCCATCCCAAACTTTTTTAGCATATCCTTGATGTACTTCCCTTGGTTGACAAAGAAACCATCCTTGCATTGCTTGATTTGGAGACCAAGGAAGTAGTTGAGCTCGCCCATCATGCTCATCTCAAAGTGATCCTGCATAAGCTTCGAAAAATCTCTACACAAGTGTTCATTAGTAGCACCAAAAATAATATCATCTACATATATTTGTACTATCAGCAAATCATTATTTTTAGTCAAGGTAAATAAGGTAATATCAACTTTACCTCTACAAAAACCATTAGACAGCAAAAAGGTAGATAATTTCTCATACCAAGCTCTAGGAGCTTGTTTCAAACCATACAAAGCCTTATCAAGTTTATACACATAATCAGATAAGTGCACATCTTCAAAACCAATAGGTTGCTCAACATACACTTCTTCTTTCAAATCACCATTAAGAAAAGCACTTTTAACATCCATTTGAAACAATTTAAAGTCTCTAGAGCAAGCAAAAGCAAGTAGCATGCGAATGGATTCTAGTCTAGCAACAGGGGCATAAGTCTCATCATAATCAATTCCCTCTTCTTGACTATATCCTTTAGCTACTAGCCTAGCTTTATTTCTAGTGATTGTACCATGCTCATCTAACTTGTTCCTAAATACCCATTTAGTTCCTATGACAGGTCTATCAGTGGGTCTAGGTACAAGATTCCAAACTTTATTCCTTCTAAATTCATTTAGTTCATCTTGCATAGCAATAATCCAAGAATCATCAAGTAAAGCTTCTTCTATGTTCTTAGGCTCTATGTGAGAAAGAAAAGCAAGATAATTGCACATATTAGAAGAGCGAGTAGATACTCCCTTCGATGGGCTTCCAATGATGAGGTCCATGGGATGATCCTTGTGTGTAGTCCACTCCTTCGGAAGAGGTGCGTCCTCTTGATCTTTAGGAACATCATCTAGGCTTGTGGACTCCAACTTTTCGCCAAGGATATCTATATCATCATCATCAGAAACAACAGTTCTAGGCAAGCAAGGGTTAGTTTCATCAAATAAGACATGAATAGATTCTTCAACTAGTAAAGTACGTTTATTAAAGACTCTATATGCTTTGCTAGAAGTAGAGTAACCAAGAAAGATACCTTTGTCCGATTTAGCATCGAACTTACCCAGGTTGTCCTTACCATTGTTGTGGATGAAGCATTTTGATCCAAAAGCGCGGAAGTAAGAAATGTTAGGCTTTCTCCCTCTCCATAGTTCGTATGGAGTTTTCTTGAGAATTGGCCTTATTGATACGCGATTGATGATGTAACAAGCAGAACTCATTGCTTCAGCCCAAAAATATTTTGGTAGAGAATGCTCACATAGCATGGTCCTTGCAATCTCTACTAGGGTCCTATTCTTCCTCTCAACGACACCGTTTTGTTGAGGAGTTCTAGGACAAGAAAAGTTGTGACCAATGCCTTTGCTTTGACAAAAAATTGAAAAATTTTCATTTTGAAATTCCGTTCCGTGGTCACTACGGATTTGTTTGATCAAAAGATTTTTCTCATTTTCAACCTTTTTGACAAAAATTTTGAAATGATCAAAGGCATCATTTTTGTGGGCTAAAAACAATGTCCAAGTAAAACGTGAAAAATCATCTACAATGACAAAAGCATAAGATTTTCCTCCTAGACTAGTTGTCCTCGAGGGACCACATAAATCTAGGTGAAGTAATTCAAGGGGCATAGAAGTGGATACAAAATTTTTATTTTTAAAAGATTCCTTTGTGTGTTTACCAAGTTGACAAGCATCACAAAAAGAATCTAATTTTAAATTCAGCTTTGGCATTCCGGAAACTAGGTCAAGTTTTAAAAGTTTTTCTATGGTGCTCATCCCAACATGACCAAGTCGTCTATGCCAAAGAATGTTGTCATCAACATTTAATGTTACAAGGCTTTTTATTTTTGAAAAAGATGAAATCTTTAAATCGACCTTGTAAACATTTTCACTTCTATAACCTTTGAAACTAATGGTTTTGTCAGTTGTGAGTGATACAGTGCAATCGTGTGGTGTGAATTTGACTTCATAACCCCTATCGCACAATTGACTAATGCTTAGGAGGTTATGTTTAAGCCCTTTCACAAGAAGTACATCATCAATAATAGTAGAGTTAGATATACCTATTGAGCCGATGCCTTCTATGATCCCTTTGCTGTTGTCTCCGAAGGTCACCGATCCCTTTTCTTTTGGTCGAATGGATTGTAGCAGCTTCTTTTCTCCCGTCATGTGTCGAGAGCATCCACTGTCAAGATACCAAGTGCTCGATGACTTGTCTCCCCTTTGTCCCTACAAGGTTGATATACAGTTTGATAGTTGGTACCCGTTTCTTTGGGTCCTTTGGGGTTAGTAGTAGTTGGGGATTTGGGGATCCATTTCCAATAACTATTCTTGTTGT